>NC_034608.1:80563951-80580731 GCF_900095145.1 Mus pahari | reverse complement strand
GGAAGATGCTCCAATACAATTGGTAGGAAAGGGAGAGGCAAAGGAAGATGCTCCAATACAATTGGTAGGAAAGGGAGAGGCAATTATGTAGTTGTAAAGGGTAAGTGGGATGGGAGATAGAAGGTCAGGGTGGAGTGAGAAGTGAGAAAAGTGGAAGGGATAACTACCACTAAAGACTTCTGGAGAAGCTTCATAGAAATCCTCCATCTAGAGATTCTGTCTCTGTCTCTGTCTCTGTCTCTGTCTCTGTCTCTGTCTCTCTCTCTCTCTCTCTCTCTGTCTCTGTCTGTCTCTGTCTCTGTCTCTCTCTCTTTCTCTCTCTTTCTCCACATATATATATATATGAACATATATACATATTTGTATGTGTGTGTGAAGTTCAATATATGTGTGTGTATGTGTGTGTATGTGAAGTTTAAAGGAAATTACCTCATAACTGGTAACAATGTTACTTCCAGATAAAATAGGATATCAAACAAAAATTCCAGAGCTCAGCGAAAGCTATCCATTTTGTAATCATTTGTCAATGGGACCCCACAGACATTAAACATTAAAAGCAATCAACAATGCTTTTGCTTACCTCACTGAATCTTGATGGTAAGACTTTGTTTTTGAAGAGACCACATACTTGAGTCATACAACATGAAGATATCAGTTCATATGAACCCTGAACCTTCATCCCTACTGGCAATCTTTCCCAAGGATTAGAAAGTGTTTTATACATTTTCGGGGAATAAAAGTATCAAGAGTCTTATACAAGTGTCACCTCAATGAGCTACAATAATTACTGACCAGGAAAGTTGTGTCCCCTGGTGCAACAGTGGCACCACTGTTATGAGTAACCATGCACTTTCTGAGATGATTCTAGGCTTACCCCCACAAAATGGACCTCATGTCTGATACTGTCAACTAAACCAAAAGTCCTGGATTGACTAGGTCATCGGCCCTAGGCAATGACCTGATCCTATCATTCAGATTAATGTACATAGTATTAAATTTCCTCAAGTAGTCATCCTCATACCCATAGATAAATGTATCTCTCAACTGTCAGTGAACCTTCTTTTCTAATGTCCATGGAAATTAATATAAAGTCTCACAACTAACCATGAGAGGTGATAATAAGAGATTATTGAGTGTTCATCCAGATATGTGACAACCCTTCCTTGAAAGGCTCAAAGATTATCATTGTAGTGAGGAGGGCGGTGACAGAGAGACCATAAAATCACAAGGCATACATGCTTCAAATCTTATTTTTTAGACATAAGTGGACTACTGAACATCTAAACTCACAAAGACTATGACCACAAGCATAAGACTCTCACTAGATGAATCCAGCAAAAATTCCACTGAGAATGAAGGAGGAGCTCACAAAGATACACCCTTACTTAGGGAGCTATTGAAAATTTATTTATGGCTGCTGGGAAAGACAAGGATCCTCCTCCTCCTCCTCCTCCTCCTCCTCNTCCTCCTCCTCCTCCTCTTCTTCTTCTTCTTCTTCTTCTTCTTCTTCTTCTTCTTCTTCTTCTTCTTCTTCTTCTTCTTCTTCTTCCTCTAATTTATCCCATGGAGAGGCTATTGCTTTAGTAAATGACATGGCCCTAGACCCATGAACATACTGATGGATTTAAGTGGACTCGGTTGATTTTAAAAGAAAGCATGTGATGAGGAGAAAGGGAATATGGGTTCAGTTTCATCAAAACATGTTATACATAAGTGCAGTTTTCAAATCAAGAGAGTCAACTTTTAGACTTGGTCTTTTTACTAACTAATAGAAAAACATTGCAAATGAGAACTTGTCAAAGTCTCAAGCTTGGTGGTTCATAACAGAACATGCTTTCTAGAAACAAATTGATGTATGATAAATAATAGTAAATCACTTTGTACTTTACAATTTGTTCCTGAAACATTCATTGGCTTTATGTTAAAATTTCTTTCCTTCTCCCATACTTTATTGAAGGCAGCTCTGAAATGTAAGACTTGGTATCTTCAGTGGAGGTTATCTGTGTACTCTTAACATATCCTGTATTGTAGTTTTTTCCATATTGCCCACTTGGCAAATGGGAATCTACTTCTACTTTCCACATTAAAGACATAATATATCTTTCTACCACAAAGTTACACATCCTTGGTTGCATACTCAATTGATTATATTTTACACTAAAAAGCAGAATCTGGCATGAATAAGAAGAATTTTCCCAATGACAAACATATAGAACATCTCCACACTAACTGATAGAAAGTGAATCTTGCCAAAGAAATTGGTGACTAATAATTCAATATAGAATTTTCCCTTAAAAATGACATAATCAACCACTACTTTTTGTGAAATTCAGTGCTGAGTTGAACATTTGACCACTCAGAAGGGAGCTGAAATTCCTAAGACTGTCTCCTGGTTATCATAGGTTCTTGATAATTGTGAATAAGATACTAATACAAAAACTTGGGTAGAGTATGTTGTCCAAAAATGTACAGAATATGTGATGATTAATCCAGATATAACTTCTGGTCAGCTCTGGAATCATAGAAGCAAGCATCAGATACTCTACTGTCCACTGCATTGTTAAGCAGTGCTATTCAGTAGCTTATGACTATAATACCCTTTTAATTTAAGAAATTTTCTATTATGATGATTGGGGGAGTGTGTTTCTAGCAGTTTGTTGATAAAACAAGACAATAGAGACTGTGAAGATAAAATGCGGTGACATTCACACCACAAATGGATGTTGTTAAATCCACTGGACTGCATACTTAAAATGAGCAGGATGATAAATTTCATCTTAAGGATATTTACCATAATTTGAAAAATGGATAATAAAGTTCATCATGGTAGTGGTGTACACCTATAACCCCAGAACTTGGGAGAGTGAATTGGAAAGATCACAATTTGAACCTAGCCTACATTGTACAGTAAGATCCTGTTATCAAATTAAGAACACCATAACAAAATATTGGTATTGGGCTGAGAAGATAACTCACTCATAAAGTACTTGTCTTAGTCAGGGTTTCTATTCCTGCACAAACATCATGACCAAGAAGCAAGTTGGGGAGGAAAGGGTTTATTCAGCTTACATTTTCCACATTGCTGTTAATCACCAAAGGATGTCAGGAGTGGAACTCAAGCAGGTCAGGAAGCAGGAGCTGAAGCAGAGGCCATGGAGGGATGTTCCTTACTGGTTTGCCAGAGTTGGCTTGTTCAGTGTGCTCTCTTATAGAACCCAGAGATGGCACCACCCACAAGGGGACCGCCCCCCTTGATCACTAATTGAGAAAATGCCTTACAGCTGGATCAGGTGGAGGTATTTACCCAACTGAAGCTCCTTTCTCTGTGATAACTCCAGCTGTCTCAAGTTGATACACAAAACCATCCAGTACAGTACTCTTCAGTGTTCATCGTACAAGTATGAGGGCCTGAGTTCTATTACAAGCACTCAGGTCTAAAAGCCAGGTATGAAGGCATGGGTCTGTATGACTTGGGAGGGTAAGGACAGAAGGATCCTCAGAACCAGAAAAGTTGTGAAGGACACTGTATTTAAAAGTGATGTGGAGAGCAATTGAATGTACCTAACATAGATTTCAATCAGGCTTCTATTTAATAGAAACACACGAAAATACTCATGTACACACATGTGCATAATATACCGGCATTAAATTAACAATTAAAGTTAAGAATTGAAAACAAATTTTTTTGTTGTCATAGATTATTATTCAAGAACCATACTTAGAGATCTATAATAAGTATTAAGAATAGGCAAGTACCTAGAACTGGTATGGGAGCCTTCATACTGAGGATTATCCCATAGTACTCAAAAGCCCAATATAAGCTTCCATGTAGGAAAATTAATCAATACTACTACTCAGCTGCAATGCCTTCAAACAATAAAAGAGCAAATTATCTCAAAATGTACAGTGGTAGTGTTTATATTCTGGGGTAAACATGACCAATTTAATTGGACCTGAGGCCCTCTAAGCAGGATGAACATCATGTCTGGTTCTACAACTAGCCCATTACTCGTGGTGTGGAAAAGCAATAGACCTTAGAAGATTAACTACTGCTAAACCTTCCTAAACCAGTATAATTTCTAACTACCTTCTAAATACTTATCCTTACACCCAAAGGTTTTTTTTTTTTTCAGCAGCAGACAGACACTATTCACAGAGACCCACAATTGACTAAATTGAATACTATTCACAGAGACCCGCAATTGACTAAATTGAATACCTAGACTCAGTTGATAAGTTTACAGTAACACCTCTATACCTAAAGTGCTTGGAAGATAACAGAATAAGGTAAGAGGTTCTTGGCATCTGCTGAGAGATAATGTTTTTTTTAGTAGGACAGGGAATCTGGACTGAGGAAATCTCAACACTATGTTTTCCAATAGATATAACAGCATGGATGGGTAATTCTCACAGGACTTCACCTTTAGAAGAGTTATAAGAATCTGACCATTTTTAGAAGAGAATCAATCTTCTCCAAGAACAAGCCTCTTGATAGATTACCCAATACCAAGCATTCAGCTCTAAACACATATAAGTAGCATTAAATAGTTTCAGCAGATTGTGCTTATGAACTTATAGGCACATATATGTTAATAACTATAATTAAAAATAATATGTTATGACTTTGAAAAGGAATAGAACAGACACAGGAGAAAATGGCAGGGAGAAAGTCAAGTGGAAATGCTATTTCCATATTAGAAGATCTGAACTTTATGTTTTTAATTACATGAATATTCCTGTACACCGTAGCTCTTTATCAGAACTACTGATTTCATTGTATTTTAGTCTTTGCACATGAATTTTATCTATGAAGAGTGAAGATTGTTAGAAGTATTTTTAAAGTAGCAATAATTAGATTGTTAAAAGTATGTTTAATGTAGCAGTAATTTTGAAATTTCTAAGATTGCTCAGATTTTTTAAATTTCTGAGAAAATCTGAAAGAATATCATGCCAGGAATCCTAAATACTTAAAATGAGATACATATTTTCCTCATTGTATGTTACAATTCTAAAATGTCCCTCTGTCAAATAAAAATATTTTTTTTTTTTCATTTTAAGAAGGAGAGAGAAAAGGATAGATAAATATACCAGATCAATCACCATAGTAAGGTGGCTTGTTTTGTTTTTGTTTTTGTTTTATTTTGTTTTTCCTGGATGGACTTGCTTTGGTTGAGACTCTCAAACTGCTGTTTAACACTAAACACAACAGCACACATAATTCACTAAGTGACATTTTTAATTGAACTTAGCTTTTAAATGAACAAAATATTGCAGTTATACAAAATACCTTCATTAAAATAGTTTCATTCCAAATCTAACAAGTCTAAAGTGCTGCATACAGCAGGGACATCTTCCCTAATAGTCACTGACACAAGAGATTTCATTAGGCATGCATACTTCAAAAAAAAAAAAAAAAACATTAAGTTCTTGGAGCTATAAGGATTCTTGAAGAGTAACATATTTTACCAATTAAACTTTGTGATTTGTTTTCATATTCTCTGAGACATGGTTCATAGGAGGAACTATTGACATAAATCTTTGTTGCAAACTCTGGGGAGATTAAAAAATAAAATGTTTTCCTTGCTGAGATGCAAGCATACCCAGATGACTTACAAAACTCGCCACTTACTAAAAACATAAACAATTCAGTCCCTTGTATGCTGTACAAAATGTTGTTAAATGGTTCCAAAAAAATATTTCAGGCCAATAGCTTAATTTCTGTGCAACTCTGATTTTATGATGCATCCCTTAGATATTATTTTTAGTTATCTGTAAAATACACTGTTATGGTGTAGCCTCAAACTTACCGAGGTGATTGAGGTGTTGAGTCTTCAAAATCTTCTCAAAGTAAATATATCTATATCTATTCCATTAGTATGTGTCATTCACCTTAAAATTTTCTGGTATTTTCAAACAAATTGTGTCATTTTGAGGCACTCCCTATGTAGTACCGAAGTATGATTTGCTGGTCACAGATATCGCCTTCCTTCTACCATCAAACTTCACTGAAGCATCAGTGTGTTCTTTTACCCTACAAACAGCTGTAATCTTCAGAGTCCCTGTGTGGAAGGGAGCCTTTCATGATAAAACATTTTATTGTATGCTTCCTTTTTAAAAAATTATTTAAAACTTTAATAGATGTGTATATTATGCATTAATCATATACAACCCCTACTAAACTCCTACACCTGTCCAGGACCTCTCTGCAATGTATCTCCTGTTTTGCTTCAGGTCTTCTTTTAAAAAATAACTCATTGAGTCCATATACTGCTGTGCACCTGTGCAAGGCTGTGGGTTTAGGCATTGGTGCACAAGGAGTCCACCAATGGCCACACCTCAAAGACAAGTGAGTTTCCCATCTAAGCGGCACTAACTGCCAGTATTCCCTCAGCTAGGGATGCAGCCCTAAAATTCTCTCCCTCATCCATGCTGAATTTTTAACTGGCTTGATCTTTTGCAGGTTTTGTGTAAGTAACAACAGTTGCTGTGAGTTCCTGGTAACAGCCTTGTCCTGTGCATAGGACACCATTTTGCAGTACTCCTCCCCATCTTCCAGCTCTGGCATTCTGATCCCTCTTTGGTAAAGTTCTGACTGAGACTGGGGAAGGAGTAAATGAATAATCCTATCTGTGGCTGCTCACTCAGTTCAGAATTCACAGCATTTTAAAGAAATCTCTGGGTCCTTCTCAGGAAAAAAAAAAAAAAAAAAAAAAAAAAAAAAAAAAACATCGAATATTTTCTCAAATTTGACTTTAAATGTCCTTAGTTTGGGAATCCACATGAATAACAACCTAAGGACAATGCTTAGCTATTGAGGAACTCTTAGACTTAACTAAATTAAATCTCAGAGACATTTAGAAATATCTCCTACAATTACGTATTGCTTTAATTTCTTTAAAACTCTTCTTTGTTTTTTATTTATGTTTTTTATTTATATGTATGCATCTGTGTGCCTGTAAGAAAATATGCTACTCATGTGTAGGTGCCAGAGGGAGTTAGAAACATGTTCACTAGAGCTAGAGTTACATACAGTGGTGAACTTCCTGTTATGGGTGTTGGAAACTGAACTTGGGTCCCCTGGAAAAGCAGTAACTACTCTTAACAATTAAAATATTTCTCAAGAATGGCATATACCCAGAAGATATTTCAACTTGTAATAAGGACACATGCTTCACTATGTTCATAGCAGCCTTATTTATAATAGCCAGAAGCTGGAAAGAACCCAGATGTCCCTCAACAGAAGAATGGATACAGAAAATGTGATACATTTACACAATGGAGTACTACTCAGTAATTAAAAATGATAAATTATGAAATTCTTAGGCAAATGGATGGCTCTGGAGGATATCATCCTGAGTGAGGTAACCCAATTACAAAAGAACACACATTATATGCACTCACTGATAAGTGGATATTAACCCAGAAACTTAGACTACCCAAAATACAATTTGCAAAACACATGAAACTCAAGAAGAAGGAAGACCAAAGTGTGGATACTTTGTTCCTTCTTAGAATGGGGAAGAAAATACACATGTAAGGAGTTACAGAGACAAAGTTCAGAGCTGAGACAGAAGAAAGGACCATCCAGAGACTGCCCCACCCCAGGGATCCATCCCATATAGAACCACCAAACCCAGACTCTATTGCATATGCCAGTAAGATTTTCTGACAGGACTATGCCAGTGCCTGGCAAATAAAGAAGTGGAAGCTCACACAGTCATCTATTGTATGGAACACAGGGCCCCCAGTGTAGGAGCTAGAGAAAATACCCAAGGAACTAAAGGGGTCGGCAACCCTATAGGAGGAACAACAATATGGACTAACCAGTACCCCCCAGAACTTTGTCTCTAGTTGCATATGTAGCAGAGCATGGCCTAGTTGGCCATCAAGGGGTGGAGAGGCCCTTGGTCTTGTGAAGATCATATGCCCCAGTACAGGGGAATGCCAGGGCAAGGAAGTGGTAGTGGGTGGGTTGGGGAGTAGGACAGGGGGAGGGTATAGGGGACTTTCAGGATAATATTTGAAATGTAAATGAAGAAAATATCTAATAAAAAAGAATACTGATAATTCCATTATATCATAAGGTATTATGTATCTATTTTCTCAAAATTAAAACATTTCCTCTTGGAGAGAGGAAGGCACTTTATAAAATTCAGAAATTTGAAAAAAAAATAGCATATGGTCAGAAAGTCAAAAAACTCATGGGGCTTCTCCCTGAAATAGATAAGCAGAGGCAAAGAGACTCTTCAGTGGACTTGCCTTCAAGCTGGGCAGGGAGCTTCAGGGATAAGATATGTTAGGATTGGCTTTGGAAGACACAGCCATCTTTCAGCACCTCATGACTAGCCTCTTTCTCTTCCTGCTATAAATAAATGCAATAAATTCCTTGGCTCTTCAAGCTATGTTTAGGTGGAATCAGTACTTTGATCTTATCATTGCTAACCTATAAGGTTAATAGATATTGGTTCATGTACTTCTAGAAAAAGGCATTCAAACCAAGAGGTATTCTCAACAACGCTACCTGTAGATAAGACAAACTCAATTGTAAAGAACATTATATCCAAAGTCAATCTGCTCACAGATATCTACAGATGTCAAATAAGTCAATATACTATGTATATGTACATATATATGTGTGTATCTATAATTTGACTATATATGTCATTTTTATTAAAAGCTAGAGATTGTAGCAAATTATGTTCAGTTCACAGTACTGTCAGGACTCGGGATTTAAGAGTGAGGGAGCATTGACATGTGAAGACATGATTTCAGAAGACAGAGCATGTAAGCCCAACTCCCATTCTCTTCTCCCTTCATGGCAGAGGGTTATTTCTCTTAGCCTTTAGTATCTGTGGTTGAAGATCTCACATATTGTCCAGACAGGATATGAAATTTTTTGTCTCAAAGGAATAATTTGTAGGGACAAAATGGGAAGACTGCTAAACCAGTGACTCTTGAGATTCATTTATACATAAAATTGTGGTGTCCTACTTGCATGATGTGAAAGAGTTCTCCTGACTGAAGCAAAGGGGCTTACAAGGCTTTCCAAGGTTTCACAAGAGCAGGTGATATCATGTTGAGATAACTACTAGTTCAAGACTCTTGAAATCAAAGAACTCAATATTTCCATACAGTGTGTGCACGCACGTGCTCGTGCACGTGTGCAGGTGTATGTGTGCATGTGTGCATGCTATACACATACATGTAAATGTCAGAAGACAATTTACAGGATTCTGTTCATTCTTTGCTCCATGTGGTTTCCAGAGATTGAAATTGAGGTTATCACCTAGGCAGCAAGCACCTTCACCAACAAAGCCACCTCACCAGCCCAGAACTTCTACAATTTTATAAAATTAGTAACATGTATTTTTATTCACGAGTGCCGAACCATATATTTCTAACATTTGTTGAGTTTATCAGCATGGGTATGTAAGCCCTTGTCCTTGAGCACAAATGTACATCTCGCTATTTCTATTAATTAAGTACATAATCAAAGCCCAGGTAGAAATGGAAATGGGTGTATGCTTCAATTCATGTGAACATGTTTCTTTGAAAACTGGATGCTCCCAGTACTACATTGCCCGTGCATGCTTTACTTCACACTGTGTTTGCAAATTTGCCAAGAGTTGATTCACACCCTGTGTGATAATTGATTGATCCAACTATAAAATTAAATATCTGTTTAAGTCTTAGAAAGTAATTGCTTTCCCATAATGCATGTCATTACTGTACTGTGGCATTAAGTATTGTCATTTAACAAAGGAATGTTGCCAACAATGTCTTCTATTGCTCTCAGAGTGATAGAATATTTATAATTATCTCTGCGTTTGTTTCTAAAAAGTCTTTGAAAATGTGTTATTTAATCTTCCCCTTTCCTTGCAAATACACTTTTGAATGATGAGTCTAAGGTTTTTGACTCTTCTGTATATACAATTAGAATTGAACAAGTGAGAACTGTTGAATATGATTTGGTGTTTATTCTGGAAATTTCTATTTGGCTAAGTTTGTATTAGGCAGTATATTATTCTCTTAGGGAAAACAGTGTCAGAACCCAATTTCAGTCCAGTTTTCTGATTCTGTATTTCCTAGTCATTACATTTTCATTTGTCTGTTTAGGATTTGATTTAGAGGTAAGGTTTTGCTAAATTGCCCTGGATGATGTTAAAATTGCAATTTCACTGATTTGACACAAAGAGCTGAGGTTGCAGGTTAGCATTCTGGCTATTTGCTCCAGTTTTAAGTGGTCTTCCATGAAATCACTCTGATCACACTTGTTGGTACTCACATTTGATTTTTCTAACTCAAGTCTGTTCACAATGAATATTAGATATCCATTTACATTGAAGCATTGTGTGACTGTTCTTATGATCATGATAATTTAGATATTATGTTTGGAAACTTAATTTATCTGGAGTAATTGTTAATAGAATACAATCTAATAGTAAAATGTAAAAAGGAAATATTCAACAGATGCTGACTAAAACAAAAGAAAAACAGCAAGAAAACTCAAGCATAGCCCTGTGTTATTAAGAATATTCTGGAGCCGGGCGTGGTGGCGCATGCCTTTAATCCCAGCACTCCGGAGGCAGAGGAAGGGGAATTTCTGAGCTCGAGGCCAGCCTGGTCTTCAAAGTGAGCTCCAGGACAGCCAGGACTACACAGAGAAACCCTGTCTCAAAAAACCAAAAACCAAAACAAAACAAAAAACAACAAAAAAGAATATTCTGTGATAAATTTGGCATTGAAGTACATTGCTTATGTTTAAGAGCATAATTAATAATAAAATAATTTCTATGAAGCTAAACTAAAGTACAAATTAATGACTATATTAATATGTGTTTCTTCCTTTTATTTTCTAAAGCTAAAACCTGTTTACAAACATTGGTTCATGATCCATTCTTTAAAACACTCCCTTCTCACTGGCTTTTACCACAGTGTTTACTAGTCATTTAAAATATTCTTTTCTCCTTTTTTATATCATTTACTACTTGCTCATATAAGTTGAGAGAAATTTAAAGCCACAAGTGAATGATTAAGTTTTACACCAAAATAAATACTGTGATGCAGTGACTACTGGTATAAATCGTCACAATAGACTTCATCACTCATATATGTCAGCCATCAGAATTAGCTACACCTTGACATTAGACAAGAAGACTGAAAAGAGTTTACTTTGGGGGTAGCTATCAAAACTCTTGTAATACTGGAATATTTTTATCTTATGAAGCATTATAGACAATAATATGACAAAGTCTAGATATTTAATAAAGTTCTTAGAGAAAGACTCAAGAATAGTTATGTTAAGAACTCCGCATCAAAGCCTTACTTCACATACTAATGCTACCAACGACATATAGCAGTAATGTCAAAGATCTTTGTCTCACCTTAGACAGTTTTTGGAAGAAGCACTCTTTATGAAAAGCTCTAGATGGATACTGAGTTTCTGAAAATGATAGAAGCAAGCCATCTTTCCACTCGTTCAGTGTGATGAATAGACTTTGCTTCTTTTATTGAGTGTCTTCTGACCAACTGAGCATTGGCATGTATGGACTTTTGAAGATCACCTCTTTGCCTGTTCATTATCTTACCTTCAGTGCTAGAATAACGAACGCTAAGCACTTCATAATCTTTGATCATGAATGCTTCAGTTGCTATTTTCTAGAGTCCTACAAAGGAAATTTATAACATTTAAATCACGAGTTCAATATTTGTCAGATAATCTCCAGAAGATGTGGCTAAAAATTAAAGTCAATCTCTCCTACAAACAATATGCTTATGTGAATCCATTTCTCTAACAAAATGAATGAATTGGCCTAACTTTATAAAAAGGCTCATTTAGCTTATAGGCTTGGAGGCTGAATGTTCAAATACCTTTAGGCATTGATGAGGAATCTCTTTGGCTGATTCACCTTACAGTAGATGGTAATGATGACAGGACATGTATGAGGACGAGATCACATCTCATGTTGAAGGACAGAGAGTGACCAGGCTCCCATTGTTCCTTTCAAGACCATGGCCCCAATTAACCTCAGGATGATCTTCAATTTTCTACTAAAATTGTTCTGTAACACCTCTGTACCATCAAACTGTAGACCAAGTTTCTAACACATGAAATGATGGAAAATATACAGAGATAGCTTAACCTTAACTATGTTCTTATTCAAGAACCCCAACTTATTTCATGTTTTACTTGGGTATTGATAGTGATAGTTTAAACTCGCACCCTGTACAAGGCCAACATCAACTTAAATATATGAGTGAGTGCCTGAGAAGATGTTCCAGCAAAGAAAGTTCTTGGCACACAAGCACGAGAACCATCGTTCATATCTCCACCACTAATATAAAAGCAAGCATGCCAGTCCCTGTATCCAGAGCCCTAGAAGAAAGTGACTAGCTATACAATTAGGAATCAGTGAGTTCTAGGATCAACCATAGACGCTGTCTCAGTAAATCTAAGGGGAGATGATTAAAGACAATTATCAGTATCAACTTGGGACTCTCACTTGTATACACACACATACATGCACACACATACATGCACATGTGCATGTATACTCACTCAAATATGTGGGAGCATACCCAAGCAAGCATATGCACATGTGCATATACACACACATGCATGCCCCCCCCACAGACACACAATGACAACATTAGAATGATCTCTAAGGTAAGCTTTCGTTCTGATGGATGAAGGAAACGAATCTGAATCACCAACAGAGTAAAAAACTGAAGGTGCAATGAATAGAAGCTTCTCATATATTGACCCATCAATTAAATTTCCTCTATGAAAACACACACACAGTTCCCTTTCTTCCTTTTTCACAAAGGAAAAATTCAAAATACATTTCAGTTTCCATTGTGTGGATCCTTTTAAAAGAAAATTCTTCCTGTAGTGCCCATGAACTATTAAATTTTAATGCCACAGCAGTATCCTAATTTCTAAAAATCACTTCCAGAAACAGATTAAGGGCCCTGCAGGTGGGAAGCATATTATGGCTTCCCTGGGAACACAGTGTGAGAACAACATGGTGGACAAACTCACCTAGAATGGGAAGCATCCTCTTACACTTCTTAGTATCAAACTATAGAAGAAAATATAATTTAAATTTGTCCAAAACTATTTTCATTTTAATTTTTAATTATCTGGTGTCTATCAAATCTCACAGTTAATTAACTTTTCACACTGGTCTACATCTCTTAATTATACCCTGTCACTCTACAGTAAAATTTAGCAGAATAGTACTGACTAATATAAAAATGTTAAAGCCAAGTTCTATGACACATGTAATGGCTTCTTATAATAATGTAAAAAGCTTGATTGTAGCCATCAAATAAGAATCAGAAATGAGTATTTGAGAAATTCTAAAATAAATTGTTATACTCATCCCTAACATATCAGTCTATACTCCTGATATTGATTTTGGAGATGAAAAGGAATTTATTGCTGTTATAGTCAATCAGTTTTGAAGTTCTTTGAAGACATGACTCACTCTTTGCTCACCTTTCATTCCACCCACAATAACTATATCAATTCTTCCCATGTCTATTTAATGATTAATCTTTTGGGAGTAACCAGCCACTTTCTGATTGGGTATAAAGGTTATTCTCCAATATTGTACTCATGCCTGGTATGGTTAAATAGTTCAAAATGGGTGACAGGTTAGGATTACAACTCCTAGAAGACAATATTATTCTGCTAAAAAAACATAGTAACAATATACATTCTAAATATTTTCATCAGAGGAGCTTCTTTTTTGCAATAGACAGTGATTAGCAAAGACCAACAAGCAGTCATCTCTTGTTTGAGAGAATAGAATCTATAGAATCCTCAGATCCAAATGATGCATCAATATTACACACTCCCATTTCTATAGTTTCGAGATAGATCATCAATGAATAGAGGCAAGAAAGGTTGTAAGAGCCAGAGAATATGGATATCTGTGACAAGACAGTATTTGGCACACATGACAACACAGTTGGCCACATGAATTCATAATATCTGAGACTGGCTGCACAAGATGTCAAGTCCTCAAGTGCAACCTTTATCTGAGCAGCTCTTGGCAGTTACTGGCTACTGAGGAAGAGAATCACATATCTCCAGAAACACTTAGAAGCTGCCCATGCTCAAGTAGATGGTCTCACTTCTAAAAACATACAGACTACACCTGTGGGTTTAGCATTATTATTTTCCTTAAAAAAAACAAACTACGAAAATACTTGAAGTTGTGTAGGAAAAGTATGGTGGACAGGATAAGTGCTGGATAGGGAAGAACTGGATTAGATTGGTTCTAAACACATTCTCTCTCTCTCTCTCTCTCTCTCTCTGTGTGTGTGTGTGTGTGTGTGTGTGTATTTGTGTCTGTTTGTGTGTGCATGTGTGTTAAAGAGAATATTCTTAAAATAATGGTTTTTCTGACAACAATTTCAAGTTTTAGGTGTAAATCTCAGGATTCCTGTGTGACTGTAAAACAAACAAAAAAGAAAGTTTTAAATAAAAAATGAAGTACTTACATACAAATGGTTTGATAGAATTATATATATTTATATATTTGATTTTGAAACATTTAATCAGGATTAAATGGTTAAGTATAGCTATCTCAAGTAGGATACATATCTCGAAATTTTCAAACAATTTATATTTTTCCAGAAATGTCTATGATAAATGAAGAAAGAGTATATCTAGTTGTATAGCAAAAGTGACCTGGAATGCTCCCATACTTTCATTTTGATTCGATAGCTCTGTGAAAATCAGTGACTAGATCTAGATTTCGACTGATAGTGGTCTCATTTTCATAGCTTTGAAATAAAATATTTTTAGAACTAAAATAGATATTAAAATCTTTCTGGGCTAGCAATGAAATCCAACAAATGTAAGTTAGGATGCATCAACTATCATTCTGTTTCACTGCTGATCTTTGAATTTACTCTTGCTAGATTTTGAATTAGTCCAAAATTGAGAATCAATTTTGAGTTTTAATGGATTTCTGTCAGGTTTTATTTCTACATTTGACATAAATTTATTGAGTTTTACAGACCTACTTGAGTGATAGTAATAACTAAAACTACTTTATAATTAGAAATCATTGAGATCTGCAACTATAAACAGAGAAAGATAAAATAATACTGAAAATTAATAAATAATATAATTTAGGATACCCATTTTTCGTTTATATTTTTACATTTTAAATCTATTTAAAATTTCTTATAAAAATGTTGAAAATTAAAACGAAAATCAGAAATGAAATTTAACCAGACCCCAAAACTATTCAACACAATCAGGTTCTATATCGTTAGAACAGGCACTTGGAACAGAAGCTGTGGATCTTCACAATGGATTTTATACTTTCACAATTGAAATTCTTTTATATTCCTTTGTGTTTGGGTGGAATGCTCTGTAAATATCAGTTGGGTTCATTTGGTTCATGAGGTCCGTTAGCTGAAGTGTTTCCTTGTTAAGTTTTTGTCTGGGGGTCTTGTGCCTTGGTGAGAGTGAGGTATTGAAGCCGCCCACTCTAAGTGAGTGAGGGTCAATGTGTTATTAAAACCACAGAAGACTTTCTTTTACAGTGTTGGCTGCTCTTATGTTAGGGCTGTAGATGCTAAGATTTGAAAAGTGACCTTGGAAGACTTTTTTTTCCTACGCATCTCCCATCGAAAATGAAAATGGCTGTTTCCTGAGAGGGCATGCTAGAGCCTGACAAATACAGAGGCAGATGCTTGGGGTCCTTGATGGAGAAGTTGGAGAAGGGACTGAAGGAACCGAGAGGGTTTGCAGCCCCATGGAGGGAGCCATGATGTCAAATGTCCAGACCCCCCGCCTGGATCTCCTGGCGACTGGACTACCAACAAAAGAGTACACATGGATGGACCCATGTATTCATCCACATAAGTGGCAGAGGATGGCCTTATTGGCATCAGTGGGAGGAGCGGCCCTTGGGCCTGAGGGTGTTCTATGCCCCAGTGTAGGGAGGGGAATGCTAGGGCAGAATGGTGGGAGTGGGTGGGTGGGTGGGTGGGTGGGTGGTTTAGCACCCTCACAGAGGCAGGGAAAAGAGGAGTGGGATTGGGGGTTTCTGAAGGGGAAATCTGGAAAGGGGAAAACATTTGAAATGTAAGTAAAGAAAATATCAAAACCAAATCTACAAAGAGTGGTGTTGCCTTGGAGCTGGAGAAATGCTCAGCAGGTAAAAATACAGCTAGTGGCCATACCAGGTTGGGATTCAAGGGCCAAGAAACTATGCAGAAGAGGAAATGGAAAGATTTAAGAGCCAGCAGGGTGTGAGACATGAAGGAAACAGTACCTTCCAGATACAGCAGGACCGATCTTTCTTGTCTGAACTCAGAGACTGTACAGCATGCATAGGGCCTGTACAGATTCAAGCCAGGTGGAGTCCAACAGGATGAGGAAAACTGGAAACAAACTCCCATCCCTAATCCAGAAGCTATCTCCAATTGTCAACCTCTGGCAAGGGAAAATTTCATTTTCTTTGGTGAACTCGGGGCTCAGGGAAGATCCTAGGACCAGCAGTAAATGCTATTTTAAAAACATGAAAAATCTATGACAGATTTTAGAACTAGAAAAAACAATTAGCTTTTTACATCCTTCTTCCTGCCTTTATAACGTGTTCATTACCTACATTCATCCCTACCTCTTACTCCAATATTTACCCTTCATTGTACTCCTTACCACATTATGCTGTATGCTGCACCCACATAGACATTTGTACACACAGAGGGAGAGGGAGAGGGAGAGGAAGAGAGAGAGGGAGAGGGAGAGGGA
>NC_034608.1:80552182-80563816 GCF_900095145.1 Mus pahari | reverse complement strand
GAGGGGGAGGGGAGAGGGGGGAGAGGGAGAGGGAGAGGAATAGCTTAGAAGTTAATGTTTCCTGCTGTTCCAGACGACCTGAATGAAGTTCCATGTCAGGCAATATATAACCACCTGCAACTATAAATCAAGAGGATTGGACATCCTCATCTAGCCTCAACAATTGTCGCTATGCATACACACATAAGTGAACGATAAAATCAATCGTGTGTGTGTGTGTGTGTGTGTGTGTGTGTGTGTGTGTGCATGCGCACATGTATGTGTGTGCATGTATGTGTGTGTGCTGAACAGAGGCTCTAGACCATGTCTATGTTACCATGTTAGAGATTCCATTCTGAACTTAAAAGCCTGCGTGTTGACTTTGTCAGGAAAGACTTCCAGAAAATCTCTGAGTAAAATGTCCCTAAATGTGCTAATCTTGCTGTTTGGCTTCTGCAATTCTGCTTCTTGCTAACTGGAATGTGCGATGCTGTTCAGGCATTAAAGACAAAGAGCTGTAGGGCTTCATGCTGGGTGATTTGACCAAGTTCATGTGATGCTGCCAGCAGGCAGTAAAGACTTTCTATTTGGCTATAAGCATGTAATTGTGGTGGTCTCTGGCAGGCTTACTTTGCAAATGTGTGTATTACTTTACATACACACAAATATATATTTATATGTGTTCCAAATTGTTATTACATTTGTCTGTTCATAGACAGCTAGATGTAATTCAATTCTTTTTCCTATAATGAATAAATTTCTAGCAGACAATACATTGATAAATTCCAATGAATGACAGAAAAATCCATGGTGATGCTTTGAGTTATATGACTGTTCAGCTGCCACTATTTGTTACTTCTTAGTATATAACTATAACTTTACTGCAACCATTTGACTTGAAGCTGGTTGTATCTTTTATATACAATAATCATTAATGGCAATGTCCGTTATTAACACAAATTCATTTTCTCCAGATTTTCCTTAAAGACAATTTGTGTAACCACAGGTCTGAGCTTCAGTATTTATTTTCCATACTTTGGTAAAATAGGAATTTTTATAACATCTTGTTATATCATCTTAGTTATATGCTAAGACCTTATAATTTTAATAATCTGTAACCTATTATTAAAACAAATTCTATATATGGTTTCCTTAAACATGAATTTCATATTTATTACATCAAAGCAAAAAATAGTATAAAACATGATCTTTTGAAAATAATAACTTGCTTTAGCAATGCATTAAATTTAATCAAATTCAACAGCTCAGCAATAGTTTACTTGTACACATATACTTAGCACTTTAAAGCAATGATATGGCTTATTTCCCCTTCAAGGCTTACACCACCTTTTTTTTTTTCAGTGTATTATTAAAACAAGAAGATGAATGAAAACAGATTGCAACTGAAAGATGACCACTAGGGAGCAACTCTTCTAGTTAATAGTCACAAACTTTATGATGGGAGGAAGGACAGGAAATATAAAAATAATTCCAGTACACACACCTTCCTACAAAGAAGCTATCCATAAGTGAAGAGGAAAGGAATATTCTGTTTTGTTTTGAAGATAGGATCTACCAGTATAGCTCTGGCTATCTTGGCACATACCATGTAGATCAAGCTGACATTGAACTCCCAGACAGCTGCCTACCTCGGCCTCCAGGCTGAGGAGGTAAAGGTGTACACGACCAACACTGACAATCTTTTCTCCTATCCACATTGGTAAGATTGCAAATGTTCATGGGCCGCTCTGCAGTACTGTCTGCATGCCATGCTCTACAAGACCATTTAGTTTAGTTTTCTAGCTCTGAAACAGGCTGATTCCACCTTCAAAGCTGCATACTAGTTTTAAAGTAACACTAGAAAAGGAAATGACAGGCATTAAATGGCCAACATTATCCCATAAAACCTAAATCCATACTTTAATGGTATCATAAAATATCACAAATTTTCCATTTGGATTCATAATAAGACTTTAGGTGTTTATAAGTACAATAAAGCCATAAACTCGAGTCTTAAATATACTGAATGACAAGTAATAAAATTAAAGTGCCATACATTAATTTAGAGGAACAATTTTCTCCTTCCTCTTTCTCCTTCAGTGTGCAAAGAAGATAGGAAAAGTGGATGTAAATAATTCCTGCACAAGGATTAGTAGACCCCTTTCAGCACTCTAATATGCACTGAATGTGCTATGTTAATATTTTCCTAAAATATTCATTTTATAAGCACAGGAGATGTAAGGAAAACTACTCATAAAAAGATTAAATTAATACAGCAGTCTTTCAGGAAGATATAAGAGCACAGGTACTCAGAGCTTTGATTTCAATAGTAAGAGCACTGGGATACCCGACTAAATAATATTTTCATCTCATTTTTTTCCATCAGTGAATTGAGACCAGAAATATGTCATCTAACTTTGCAATATGTACGATAACTGAAAGAGAAAGGCACAATATTTAAAGGCTAAAGTTCTAAGCAAATAGAAATATATTTCCTGGAAGCCTTATCATGCGGATATGAGCAGCAATTTCAAATAAAATGAGAAGTGACTACTGGGAAACACCCTATATCCCAGTAGTACAATTTTTATGGATTTTTAACAATCCCATTCAGGTAACTGACTTAGGTGTGCTTAATTTGATCATATGTCTTAAATCTTTTAACCCACACCTAGCAAGAAGACACTGAAAGTAGTTAACAAGCTTATAGTCTCAAAAGTAAACACCTGCACAATTTGTTTGGCTTACTTCTCAAATATTTCCATTCTGTACTGCCTCACCGCCGTTACTGGGTTTCAGACAGCTGTTTCCGCACAGCTTCTGCTATAATTTTTTTTCAGATGGGTGTTGAGTTCAATGCTCCTGTTTTCTTCTCAGTGAATCTGCCTTGTATATTAACACTATCACATGTCTAAACTGGGCATAATAACATCTTTGTTCTGTGTGAAAAGTTTTGATAGCTTCCTAATGTGCTAATAATAATTTCTTGGTATGTACTGTATTCACTTATAAGTATATATTAGCCGTAAAGTATAACTTGCTCATGCTACACTCCACAGACCCAAAGAAGCTAAAGAAGAAAGAAGGTCCAAGCAAGGATGCTTGAATATCACTTAGGAGGGAGAATAAAAAAGTCAAAAGAGGCAGATGAAAGGAGGGAACTGGGTAGGAGAGGGGCTGGGGAGGGGTGGGGGTGTTGGATCAAGTGTAGGGTGGGACAGGAGAGATGGCGGGTGCCCATGAGAATGAATGGAAATCTGCCGCTGACAGGGATGGGGAGATAGGGTTCAGCCACAGAAAAAGACAGAGACCTGGGATGCAGGAGGCACCCAAGTATCAGTTGGGGAAGGGGTGACTTTAGCTCTGAATCACAACATTGGGGATATGGAACCTGAAGAGGACATCCGCTGTAGACAGGCAGTAACTCCAGTGCAGAGATAGGAACATCAACTCACCCACAAAACCTTCAGCCTAAAGTTTGTCATGTCTACAAGAAATTTAGGGATAGGGAATGGACCAGAGAATGAGGGAATGGTTAAACAATAACCAGCACAACATGAGACCCATCCCATGTGCAAGCATCAATCCCTGACAATATTAATGATACTCTCTACAGCGTCGACTAGCTGGTGTTGAATTCTATGCTCCTGCTTTGTTCTGAGCGAATCTGCCTAGTATATTAATTAACACTATAACATGTCTAAACTGGACATAAGAACATCTTTGTTCTCTGTGAAAAGTTTTAATAGCTTGCTAATGTATCTTGATGCATGTATGTGTGAATGTGTGTGTGTGTGTGTATTCTGGCATCTGTAGATATCTTCATTCTCCTATTAGACAATAACCTAAATGCCATGGTCAAGCAGAAGCAACCTGCTAAAGGATCTGTGAAGACACCTGACTTTTTCATCTCTGGGGCATTGTGACTGCAGCCTGAGACTCTTCTTCCAACCTTTAGCTGCTTTTAGTTTTTATTTGTTTGGTTAAAAAAATCAATTAATTTCCTGACCCTCTGTACTTCTTCTTCTCCCACACCTGATCCTGCCCCATTTTCCCTCCCCCTCTTCTCTCTCTACCAGGTCCTTCCCTCCTTGTACCTCCCATGAGTATTTTGTTCCACCTTGTAAGAAGGACTGAAGCATCCACACTTTGGTCTTCCTGAGCTTCACATGGTCTGAGAGTTGTATCATGGGTATTCCGAGCTTTTAGGCTAATATCCACTTATTAGTGAGTACATATCATGTGTTCTTTAGTGACTGGGTTACCTTACACAGATTTTTTTTTTTCTGGATCCATTTGTCTGTGAATTTTATAAAGTCATTCTTTTTTAAAGCTGAGTAAATGTACCACATTTTCTGTACCTATTTCTCCATTGAAGGACATCTAGGTTGTTTCCAGCTTCTGGCTATTATAAATAAGGCTGCTAGTAACATAGTGGAACATGTGTCCTTGTTATATATTGGAGCATCTTTTAAGTATATGCTCAGGAGTGGTATAGCTGAGTCCTCAGGTAGAACTATTTCCAGTTTTCTGTGGAACCAACAGACTGATTGCCAGAGTGATTGCACCAGCTTGAAATCCCACCAGCAATGGAGGAGTGTTCCTCTTTCTCCATATCCTCCCCAGAACTTACTGTCACTGAAATTTTGATCTTAGCCATTCTGAATGGTATGAGGTAGATGGGATGGGGAACTGGGGTAGCCATTAGTAAGTTCCAGGTGCCAGAGAAGCAAGAGGTTCCCACGACCCAGTGAGGGCGACATTAGCTGAAATACCCAAGAAAATGGAGATAGAACCTCTAAAGACATATCCAGTGAATAGGCATGGCCCTCAGTTTAGGGATGGGGCCAACCACCCATCTCAAAAAATTTCACCCAGAATTGTTCCTGTTTAAAGCAAATACAGGGACAAAGAGTAGAACAGGGACTGAAGAAAAGATCATCCAGAGATTGTCCCACCTAGTTATCCATCCCATCTGCAAACACCAAACCCAGACACTATTGCTGATCCAAGAAACACTTGCTGACAGGAGCCTAGTATAGCTGTATCCTGAGAGGCTCTGACAGTTCCTGACTACAAATGAGGATGCTTGCAGCCAAACTTCAGACTGAGCACTGGGACCCCAATGGAAGAGTTAGGGGAAGGACTGAAGTAGCTGAAGGGGTTTGAAACCCCATAGGAAAAACAATATCAACTAACTGGAAACTCCCAGATCTCTCAGGGACTAAAACACCAAAAAAAAAAAAAAAAAAGACTACACATGGATGGACCCATGGCTCCAGCTGCATGTGTAGCAGAAGATTGCCTTATCTGGCATCAATGGAAGGGAAGGCCCTTGGTCCTGTGAAGGCTTGATACCCCAGAGTAGGGGGGTGCTAGGGCAGTGAGGTGGGATTGGGTGGGTAGGTGGAGACTCATAGAAGCGGGGGGGGGGGNGATGGACTAGGACGTTTGCAGAGAGGAAATTGGGAAGAAGACCAACATTCGAAATGTAAATAAATAAAACAACCAATGGGGGAAAAAATCTTAAAAATGAATCAGTTAAGATATCAGTTCCTCTAAGACCTTCCTCGGTGAACAGATTTCAAGCACACTGCTTTCTGTGTGCTTCTGAGCAGAGTGTGTGTACTTTATTGTTGCGTATTACTAGGTTATTATATAGAGTGTCTGCGTCTTCCTCTATAATGATTTATTCAAATCATTTAATTATAATGTCTTCCTTTATAATGATTTAGTCCTTCTGGATCTTTAATGTTTATGTCACTTCCTGACTAGATATTTATAAGACATTACTGTGAACTTTAGTTATTCTGAGGTATCTTACAAA
The DNA here is from genome assembly GCF_900095145.1 of Mus pahari. NCBI lineage: Eukaryota > Metazoa > Chordata > Mammalia > Rodentia > Muridae > Mus > Mus pahari. The sequence goes on along the minus strand of NC_034608.1, from coordinate 80,558,010 downwards.
ACAACTTTCAAGGATGATACCATCTTAATATGATCCAAGTAACTCATAAAGCAGATGCCTTTACCTCTGCATAAGAATTAATGTTCTGAATTCTAACAAATATAAATGTCTTGTATGTTCTTCTCTCTTCTCTCTGTTTTGGTTTTGGTTTTGCTTTTGTTTTACAAGACAGGGTTTCTCTGTGCAGTCCTGGTTGTCCTGGAACTCACTCTGTAGACCAGGCTAACCTTGAACTCAGAAATCTGCCTGCCTCTGCTTGCCAAGTGCTGGGGTTACAGGCATGAGCCACCACTGCCCACCCTCTTACCTCTTATATAACAAAGCTTTCCTATTTTTTTACCAAGGTATAGTCCAGTAACATATTTTTTATTTATAATGTCATTTCTACCATGACCTATTTTTAGACCCAAGAAATATTTAAACAACCTATTTATTTATTTATTTATTTGTTTGTTTGTTTATGTTGTTTATGTAAATTTCTTTTACAATAAACTTACGAGAAATAATAGCATGTGCTATTTTATTTATTAATTGCTTGAAAAACTGAATGTCTTCTAAATCCCAGATACTGAGTTTATACTAATAAAAATTGAGGACATTTAATTCTCTTAAGAGACAAACATTATGGTCTCTTAAGAGTAAAGAAAAGGGAAGGGATTAGTGGGGTAACTCAGGGTAAAGATGCTTGCTACTGAGCCTCACAAATTGAGGCTGCTGCCCTGAACACACATGGCATAGGACAACTGGCTCTTGAAAATTAGCCTATTTGGAGCTCTTGCCCTTGTCTAGATTTACACAGAGACAGACACACACATCCACATTAATGTGATAAAAGTTATTTAAATTTTATTCAAATGAAAGAAGCCAACCAAATTAGGTAGTATCAAATAGATGATAGTTTATGGACTAGCTAGATGGTGGGTGAGCCTGTGAGGGAGACAGATAATAACCTGCAGGGAGAAGATTCCAGAAAGAATGAACAGCTGGGAAAAGCCATGAGGAAACAGACTGAACAGAAGGAAAGGCAGCACAGCATGCTGGGAGAGCTGGCCACGGGAAGAAAATGGGAAACAGAGTTCCACTGAGTTCAATTCATGGTGACTTCAGAACATTTGGACATTAATTAATTTAATTAATTAATTTAGTTAATATATGCATTCATAAACCACTGAATGAGTTCCACTGAGTTCAATTCATGGTGACTTCAGAACATTTGGACATTAATTAATTTAATTAATTAATTTAGTTAATATATGCATTCATAAACCACTGAATGAGTTCCACTGAGTTCAATTCATGGTGACTTCAGAACATTTGGACATTAATTAATTTAATTAATTAATTTAGTTAATATATGCATTCATAAACCACTGAATGAGTTCCACTGAGTTCAATTCATGGTGACTTCAGAACATTTGGACATTAATTTAGACACTTGCAAAACTTCCAGATGTAAAATCTGATTCATGTTCTTAAAGATTTCATGTAGAAAATGGCTTTTAATAGGCTAATAGACGGGAGCCAATGTAGTGGCCTGGATACCCTGGAGGAATAATGGTGTAGGAGGTAGAGTTGGGAGGTCTGTTCTAGGCATACATGTGAGGAGGAAGGAAGGAAGGTGACCTATGACTCCAAGAATAGCCTCATAGAATTTGCTTTACTCCATCACTGCGGTAGAAAAGGTTAGGAAAGAACAGATCATGGCACAAAAATTCAGAATTTTGTTTATAGAAAGACCGGTTTGAATTTAATGTCCCATTTTATAGTGTGATGTAGAAGGGTTTAATATGTTTGCTATCAGTATATGTAGAGATATAGAGATATGGAGATTAATTTTAAGGAATGGGCTTGAACATTTTTTGAGGGTCTGGTACATCCTCAATCTGATGGGAGGAAAGAATGCCCTGTAGACAATGAAAAGAGTCTGAATTTGAATCTATGATCAGCCACTGCTGCTTTCTTATGCCAGGAGGTCTTTTAAAGGATTTCAACTGACCAAATGAGGCCAGATGCAATATGAAAGCTAATCTGACCCATTCAAAAGCTAATTTCAATATTAATGTCATACAAAAATCTTCATAGCAACATCTGGAAAAAATGGTCAAATTTCAATATAGTGGAGCTCAACCAGGTTGATAAATCAATAAAATATTATTACAGAATTTGAGAATAGGAAGAGATTTATTTGGCTTTCTATATGGATTTCATGACCAAATAAAGATCTGTAAATATACTTATTTTAATGGGCATGAGTTAATATATGCATTCATAAACCTGATAATTGTATTTATTATTTCAAATAGCAAAGTAACTATATGCCTATGGTATTTTTAACCATAAATCTACCTCACCTAGCCCCGCTATTATAATTATTCTGATTTGTCTATTTTATCTCCAATAGACATAAAATACCAGGATTTTATTCTATTTGTATATAAGCATGGTTGGTGGGTGGTAAAGAAAAGAAGCCTGTGCCATAAAGTTATCATTAAAATATAAAATTGCAAGTTACAATATCATTCCCCAAACAAATAATGATGAGTCTTGATAACTCTCCATGTTGAGAGTGTTTAAAATAAATATTTCAGAATTCAAAATGGAGCAGTTGTAAAATCACGAAAACTTTCTCCCTCCCCAAACAATGTTTTCCAGAAAATGAATGCAGATGGGATCCATTATGATACGCTAAATAAAACATACTCAAGGAGACAAATGTTTTATCTCGCAGGAAGATTATTTATTTTAATGAGTGCATGGGCATATGTGTGCACATGCATGTGAGTCTTCTAATTTGAAAATAGAACTATGAAAATTGGTATAGATCCACAGGGAGTGGAGGCTGAGAAAGAGAACACGACGGGATACATGAGACACAGAGGCGGGAAGGGGTCATTACAGGGTGGCTGCCAATGTGTTTCATAAGAACATGGTGGGGGCAAGGGGGGGTCTGCAAGAACAAATGTGCCATGATAAAACTCATTATTTTGTATACTAATTTTAAAGCTAATAAAATATTTTTCAATATAATTGTACTCAGTCTTGAAATATTATCCATAAGTGTAACACTAAATGGACTGAACAGATTATAGCTATACTTTTAGACAAATGATCGATATATAATCTATCATCTATCTATCTATCCATCATCTATCTGATAGCTGTTGAACAGGATTTTACTTAACCTTTCTTATACGAAAAGAAACTAGGTTTCTTAATTGTATGAAGTCATTCAGATCCTAAGATGCCAGGAGAGACTCTTTCTGCAACTGGGAGATTAAATTTTTATTGCTCCCATTTAAGCTTACAGTCCCAAAGGAAATTACCTTCTGATAAAACGAGGTGTCACTGCACACACAATGCTCCACAGGCTGCCCTGAATCATCTTTTGGTGCCTCCAACATTATTTCTGAGTTTCTTTTCACACCCTTAACCATTAACGACTTTCTGACACACATATTTGGGGATTCCACAGTTTCTGAGTCACACAAGCTATTTGTATATTTTATTATGCACCAAGTTTTCTGACTCAGAATGGTTAGGTGTAACTGGGTCATTGCTAAGGAACAGTGAAAGACACATCAAATGTTCATTTTTACTTGCAAAACTTTGTCTGCACTCACAGTGAAATGCTCCTGACTAAAGGGACCACTCACTGCACTTTATATGCCTGTCTTGAGGAACAGATGGTCATGATTATTAAGGATGAGTGCCTGTGGGGGCCAGGTGTGAAACTGACAAGGAAACGCTTCCCTTCCTCTAGTCTCTCTCGCTCTCTTTTTAATTAAAATATAATTGTGCCACTCTTTCTTTCTCCTTCCTTTCTTCCCTTCTATTTGCTCTATGTATACTTCCCAACCCCAGCCACTCCCAAAATCATTGTCTTCCTTTCTTTAATCCTTACATGTATATATTCTGCCTGTAGTGACATTCACAGCCTCACCCTTCTTCATCGGAAGATAATTTCCTCTAGGACTTGTAAATTTAAACAGGAGCATTAAAAATTTAATCTCACATTTGTAGCATGGGATTTTCTCATGCCGTATTAGCATCTAGTATTGCCACACAATTAAGAAACCCAATTTTGTTTAGTGTAAGGAAGGTTAAATAAAATAGCATTCAATTATTTTTAAACGACAATGATCCAAATAACATAATTGTTTTCCTTGATCATATATGTTAACTTTCATTTAGTGCTTTAGTGTACTCTTTCTTTTAATTCCATGACTGAAAGTCTGTTTTTATTTGTATTTATCTCTATCCCTGTGGGATTGTATGCTGTGTGTGTGTGTGTGTGTGTGTGTGTGTGTGTGTGTGTGTGTGTGTGTGTGTGTGTGTGTGTGTGTGTGTGTGTGTGTGTGTGTTGATTGTTAATACCAAATGAGGATGTTGGATCTTATGTAACTGAATTTACTGGTGGTTGTAAGCTGTCATGTGACTTCTGACCACTGAACTGTGTTCATTTGCAAGAACAGTAGGTATTTAACTGATGAGTCATCTCTAGCCCCTAAGGATTAAAAATGTTACATGGTGATTTTAATCTTCAACAAATACTTTACTCTTAATCTTGTAAAAATTGGTATGTAAGAGTTAATTTTGTTGTTACTCTTGAAAAAAACAAAAACTTGTAAAAACTTCTTCTATTGTAGAATTTTGAACTGATAATAACCTTTTTAGCACTCTTCAAACTGAACTTTAGTAACTTTAAGTTACTTAAGTAACTTTAGTTCCTTATGCTATGACTTGTAGAATTCAAAGAATTCCAGAGTATGGTCACCTTTGTTCTCTTTATTTGAAAATGAAAACAATATTTGTACACAGTATGTGCCTGAGCATCACATACTAGAACCTGGGTTTGATTCCTGCTATTACCAATAGGAAAGCCTCTAGTCCACATTACTTCATGGGAAAATGAATGGACATGAAAATGGCTCCATGTCTGTCTTGGTTGATTATGCAGTTAAACAAAGATGTTAGTTTTCAGAATGCCACAGAGCTATAGTCACATGCTCAGGAAGCAGATGGAGGAAGATCAAGAACACCTCAGGTCCCATCATGAGATTCTGTCTTAAAAAGAATCTCTCACATTTATGATTCCTAGATTTTAATGTAGGTACAAAATTGTGTGTGTGTGTGTGNGTGTGTGTGTGTGCGCGCGCGCGCATGTGTGTGTTTGTGACATGAAAGTGAAAGGAAAACTGTTTGGGGGGACAAAATAGTCACAGAAGGTCAATAAAAGAGATAAAACAGGTGGTGGAAAAGTGAGAAGGTATGTCATCAGTAGATAGGTAGATAGATAGATAGATAGATAGAAAGACAGACAGACAGACAGATAGGTGATAGATAGATAGATAGACATATATGTATATGTATAAATATATACATGTAATTATTATGTATATTTGAAAGCCTAAAATGAATAAAAACAAATATAACAAGAAAGGATGACTACTTTACTTGATGTATTTCCTAGGATCTGAAAATGTTTCCCTGACCTCATTGTTAGTCAATGGTCAGCAAGAATTACTCTTAAGGAGTTTTGCTTTGCTTGAAATTATGTCTTTCATAATTTCTCAGGCTGGCCTCCAATTTCCTATGTAAATTGACTATTCCAATTTACTAGGGAATTTCTGATCCTCTTGACTTTTCTTCTGTGCAGGTTAGTTTTCTGTTAACTTGACCCATTCTGGAGTCATCTATGAAGAGGAACCTTCAATTAAGAAAATGATTCTAGACTGCCGGGGAAAGAGCGGACTGGAGAGGGGACCCGCAGCTGGACCCGATCGTCCTGCGCCTCTCCTGCCCAGGAGGGGTGTTCGCCTGGCGGCTGT
>NC_034608.1:80549290-80552171 GCF_900095145.1 Mus pahari | reverse complement strand
CTGTCCTGGAACTCACTTTGTAGACCAGGCTGGCCTCGAACTCAGAAATCTGCCTGCCTCTGCCTCCTGAGTGCTGGGATTAAAGGCATGCATCACCATGCCCAGCAGGACATATTTTAACTAATGATTGACATCGAAAATGCCCTGCGGGGAGTCCCAGTCTTCAGCATGTGGTCCTGGGTTTTATACAAAAAACAAGGTGAGAGCTGTGAAGAGCAAGCCAGTAAACAGTTTTCCTCCATGGTCTCTTCTTCAGTTCTTGCCTTCAGGTTCCTGCATTAGGCTCCTACCCTGATCCCCTTGGATGACTTCAGGTTCCTGCATTAGGCTCCTACCCTGATCCCCTTGGATGATGGACTGTGACTTGGATGTGTGCACCAAATACATCCTTTCTTTCTCAAAGTTTCTATGTCAGAGTGCTTCTTTACAACAATAGAAACAAAACAAGGACATTTTCCAAGTGCTGGGATTACAGACATTCTTTACCACATCCATGTGTTTAGCGTTCTAAAAGGAAAAAACTCTCTTGCAAACAGTTTACAATGTACACATGTATCCACACATCCTACACATCCTATGCACTGAATGTTTTCGTGTGTTGATTTAAAGAATTCTGCATTTTTGTGTCAACTTAGAAAATATTTTTCTAATTGTTCTTAAAAACCATTTGACTGAGAGTACTATAAGTTACCTGTACATTCACAAATTAATAGTGAAAGACAAATTGTAAGGTAGCCAAGGAATAGTGTAGATTCATCCAAACTATACATTATAATAAAAATATTCAGATTTATATAGTATATTGTACTGTTACACAAGAAGAGCACTCCACATCTAAACTCCATCAATAATGGGAATTTATATAGATACTTCTTTAATAATATAAAATATAAAATTTAGATTTTGAAAATCAACTATGAATTTTCTATTCTTTTCTATTAATTTAGATTTCTTCATCCAAGGCCTAAAAGCAGCAGGACACTCTACACAATCACTTTCTTTTAAAGAAAAACAAAAGGTAAATCTATTTTTATTTCATAATGTACAAACCAAGCTAAAGATGTATGTTTCTTGCTTGCTCTATTGACTGACCAGAATTGTTCCACACAATAAACACACTAAATCAAAGTTAAAATAACTTAATTTCTACAATTTTTAAATACCAGGATTCACTATGCAAGATATCAAATTAAGAACTAAAGGCAAGGGAACAGAATAGTCCTTTCTGTTAACCCACTGAAACACAGACTGTGTATTGATACTGTTTTCCAGTAATGAAATCAAGAAATTCAATTTTCAATAATCATAATGCTACTACTGACTTGGAAACTCATGTCTTAATAGTACTTACTAATAACAATTAGGTTAAAATTGTTTTATTTAAGTAACTGAAGGATACTCATTTTTTTAACTAACATAAAGTAAATATATCTATAAGAGACAAATTTAATTGACATAAAGTAAATGTATATATAATTATTTCAAGCTGAGTATAAATGAATAGAAGTCACAGTAAAGACTAAATTCATATGGCAGAATGATCAGAGTTGTACTCCTGAGAACCTATTACCACCATATGATGATATAGGACAGAGAATCAGCTTTCTTCAGGGATGTGGTATGTAGTACCTTGCCCTAGAACCCATGGTTGGTCTTTCTATACTAGCAGCTCTAAATGGTCACAATAGACTAAAAACTAAAAAGTACACGAAATTTGGATAGAAATATAGAAAGGGGCACTAAAAGAAATTCGTGAAGAAGAGGTAAGTGGTGAATGTGATAAAAAATGTTGTATTATGTGTGTGAAATTCTCAAGCAATAATATATACGTTTCAAATTAAAAGGATAAGAATCAAATACAAAATTACAGTTTATTAAAATTCATTGTATATTAGATTAAAATTGACAAAAACAATAGCTACAATGTACTTACCAATTCTCTATCAACATGTACTATTATGGTTTATATTGTGTAAACATATTTGACAATAGAAAATTCTTATCCTTGACTTGTTGGAAGGTAGAAGGAGTGAGTAAGAAGAAAACTAAAAGTCATTTAAGAAACTAAATACTGGTAATATATGACAAAACAGTTTGTTATGAGTTTATACCTTGTAGTGCACATAAACAGTATTCCTTAATACCTGTGTACTATGATCATAGCAGTTGCAACACTGCTAATTTGGAAACACCTGGTTGATAAATTTCATACACTCTTCAATTTTCCTCTATCAGTTTATTTATTTGTTTGTTTGTTTGTTTAATATGTATCTTGAATCCTTCCTATGTTATTAAGACAAAATCCAGACGGGAATAAATCAAGCATGTTAGACAAATCATCATGAGAGTAAATTAACAAACCCAAGTTCTGGAAGTGTCAACAAAGGGAAAACCTCTCAGTAATAAAAATAAGAAAAGATAGCAATTTGCCAAGGGTTAGAAATGGATTTTGGATAAGGGGGTACTTTAAGCAGAATGCTAAAAATAGAAATTTCGAGGTGAAGAATTCATGACAGAAATTTTGTCTGTGAGGCTTTCCTATGAGAGAACCCTGTGTCTGCAAAAGCTATCATCAGAGGGGTTGGAAAATAACAAAGGAAACCTGAGAATGAAATGAGACCAGCAGTGGCTGGGGCTTGCTGAGCGTTACTGAGACAGTAGACCTTGACTTAAGTGCAATAGGGCAGAATGGCCATGGTCTCATGGAGGAGAGGACAGACATGAATTACATCTATAGAAGATCTTCTCTTCCATAAACCTGCTCTGGATTCCATCTTTCAACACCTACCCTTATCAAGAACTGGCATGGTATGTTAAATGTGTTTCAGTTTCTCTCTCTCTCTCTCTCTCTCTCTCTCTCTCTCTCTCTCTCTCTCTCTCT
>NC_034608.1:80484158-80548191 GCF_900095145.1 Mus pahari | reverse complement strand
AGAGAGAGAGAGAGAGAGAGAGAGAGAGAGAGAGAGAGAGAGAGAGAGAAATAATTAAGGGAAAAGAGGACAGAGGCCATGAATTGAGAGAGAACAAACAAGGGTGGATACATAGGAAGGTTGAAGGAAGGAAAGTGATAAGATCAAATGATATAAAATATTTTAATTAAAAGTTTAAAACTGTGCCTCTAAATGTGTTCATCTACCTTTACCTCAGGAGGAGTATGAGTCCCAAGTACAGCCTAATGATTCAGGAGATGAGATCGTCTCACAGCCAGGGATAGGACATGGTCACACACGAGCAGACACTCTGGGAAATCAGCCATCTGTGTCCCCAGGTAAAACAGGTGTGTTGATTAAGAGGGCAAACCATGTCTGCTATTATGGGATGTCATAAACCAGAAACTTCTAAGTAACGTGCCATGCAAAAGAATAAACATTAGCACAAAAATATCTGTGGAGAATACAAAATGGCCGAACCACAACAAAACAATACCACTATAATGACATCAGCACCCTTAATTCATCTAATTATATGAATATAATGTACAAATTATTTGCCCCTTCCTTGAATCACTTTCCTCAAAGCCAACTGTCTTCAACTAACACGTATGTGTATAATTGGGACACTTAACCGATCTAAAAGGTATCTTTTAAAGAAATTATTTAATTAATCACTAAGTGACCTCTAGGAGCAAAATTCAATTTAATAGAATCATGTATAACTTAGAATAAATAGTGAAGAGAAGCCAAGTCCAAAAAGAAAAAAAAAAAGGTGTAAAGAACCACAGTGGGTGAGATAATAATTAGGCATGGATATAAGAAAGGATAGTTGGAAAAAATATTTTGTTAAAAATGTTGTAGAGAATTAAATATTTCTTTTTTTCTTAAAAGTCATTCTTTTTTAATTTAATTTAATTTTTAATTTATTTTTTATACTCCATATTCCATTCCCCACCCCACCCCATCCCACCCTCCATCTGCTCCATATCCTATATGTCCCCCACCCAACCCCTCTGTATGTGGATGACCCCAACCCCACCCTACATGACCTCTAAACTCGTGGGGCCTCCAGTCTTCTGACAGTTAGGTGAATCATCTCTGAATGAACACAGACCCTGAAGTACTCTACTGTATGTGTTTTGGGGGCCTCATACTAACTGGTGTATGCTATCTGTTTGATAGTCCAGAAATCTCAGGGGTCAAGATTAATTGAGACTGCTGCTCCTCCTACAGAATCGCCCTTCTCCTCAGCTTCTTTCAGCTTTTCCTAATTTAACAACAGGGGTCAGCTGCTTCTGTCTGTTGGTTGAGTACAAATATATGCATCTGACTCTTTCAGCTGCTTGTTGGGTCTTTTGCAGGGCAGTCATGATAGATCCTCTTTTTGTGAGCACTCCATCGCCTCAGTAACAGTGCCAGGCCTTAGGATCTCCCCTTGATCTTGATCCCACTTTGGGTAGTCACTGGACCTTCTTTTCCTCAGGCTCCTCTCCATTTTCATCCCTGTAATTCTTTCAGACAGGCACAATTATGGGTCAGAGATGTGACTGTGGGATAGCAACCCCATCCCTCACTTGATATCCTTACTTCCTGCTGGAGGTGGGCTCTATAAGTTCTCTCGCCCTACTGTTGGTCACTTCATCTCTTCAGTCTCTCATCTCCCAGATCTCTGGTGCATTCTAGGGAATACTCCCAACCCCCTATTTCCTGATGTTGCCTATTTACATTCTTTCTGCTGGCCCTCAGGGCTTCAGTCCTTTTCCCTCATCGAATACCAGATCAAGTTTTCCTCTCCCCCCCATCCCCACCCCCACTGCATCCACTTTCCTTCCCAGGTCCCTCCCTCCCTCTCCATTTATGATTGCTTTCTTCTCTCTCCCAAGTGGGACTGAAGCATCCTTACTAGGGCACTCTAGCTTGTTGAGCTTAAATCTGCAACCTACAGATAAGGAAAAAAATCTTCACTAACCCCACATCTGATAGAGGGCTAATATCCAAAATATATAAAGAACTCAAGAAATTAATCACCAAAAAAAAACCCAAACAACCCAATCAAAAAATGGGGTATAGAACTAAATAGAGAATTCACAACTGAGGAAATTCAAATGGCTGAAAAGCACCTAAAGAAATGTTCAAACTTTGTCTCTGTAACTCCTGAACTGCCCCACCTGGGGACCCATCCCATAAACAGCCACCAAACCCAGACACTATTGCATATGCCAGCAAGATTTTGCTGACAGGACCCTGATATAGCTGTCTCTTGTGAGGCTATGCCAGTACCTGGCAAATATAGAAGTGAATGTTCACAGTCATCTATTGGATGGAACACAGGGCCCCCAATGAAGGAGCTAGAGAAAGTACCCAAGGAGCTGAAGGGGTCTGCAACGCTATAGAAGGAACAACAATATGAACTAACCAGTACCCCCAGAGCTCATGTCTCTAGCAGAAGATGGCCTAGTCGGCCATTATTGGGAGGAGAGGCCCTTGGTCTTACAAAGATTATATGCCCCAGTACAGGGGAATGCAAGGGCCAGGAAGCTGGAGTGGGTGGGTACACTATTGATGTCTTCAGACACACCAGAAGAGGGCATCGGATCTCATTATAGATGGTTGTGAGCCACGATGTGGCTGCTGAGAATTGAACTCAGGACCTCCAGAAGAGCAGCCAGTGCTCTTAACCACTGAGCCATCCCTCCAGCCCCAGATTCATCCTTTTTCAATCACACACTCAAAGAAACATATTTTGCAGGTGATCATAGACTTAAATAGAAAGGCTAAAGTTATGTGAGTGTTAGAGAAAGTAAGCAGAATGATTTTGTACTTGACCCTTTTTACACTCAAGTATGGAATTAGAGGTTTTAGTTTTAAGAAAACTAACTAGTCCTGGGAATTACGACTTCTTCCCAAATTCAAATTAAGCTCCATAAGATCTATGTTTGATGGATAGAAAGGATAGAAAGTAGATGCCAGAGGCTTCAGTTGACTTTGTGGATTCTGTAGACTATCACTGGAAAGATCAGCAATGAACCAAAATGACAACAGCAGAATTCTACTCGGGCTCTTATTTCTCCACCCTTTCCTTTTGAAACCAGCATGATTAAAAGAGTTTCCAAGGGCTGGAGAAACAGCTCAGTGTTAAGGAACACTTTTTGTTCTTCCAAGGTGTTTTTTTTTAATACCCAGAACCCATTCAGGAATCACCCAACTACTTATGACTCCAGCTTCATGGGATATAACACCCTCTTCTGGTGTCCTTGCATACACTCGTGACACACACACACACACACACACGAGAGAGAGAGAGAGAGAGAGAGAGAGAGAGAGAGAGAGAGAGAGAGAGAGAACAACATATACTTACACAAAAATAAATTCAAAAATTAATTTACAAATGAATTGTCAACAGTCTTTAGAATCAAGTTCCCTTTCTATCCAGTATTTCCAAAACTTTTCAAACAAGTGTTCTTTGTTTGACATATTTAGGTTGATTTCTGCCTTTCTCAGGGTTTGTGTGTGTGTGTGATGACTAACACAAGGAGAATCTTACTCAAAAGAGTTTACTCTTGAGCACATGAGAGAAGAAAAGACATGAGTAGCTTATTCCTGTTGGAGTAACACCATCCATTGTAACAGAGGTTGAGCAGGACAATCTTGGTGTCACAGGCTGATGCTCTGCTTGCTTTTTTTGCTTTCTAACTCAGGTGAGATGGAAGACTTCAGTTGCAGGTGGAGTCATTGTTAATGACCCTCACTGTTAAGCTTCATCATATAAAAATAATACTAATGGGGAGATAGGAGAGGGCAATATGGGGAGAGGACATGACTAAGGTTTATTAAGTATATGTATGAAATGCTAAGATGAAACTCATCATTTATAAAATAAAAATCTAATAATAGCTGGTAAAAATGGAGAAAAGATATGATTTCTGTGCTTTTCTTATTCCCATACAAGGCTCATGTCATCAATAGAAACACTGATATCTAAATTTTGTTTATGGTCATCGGCATGGCAACTGTCTCCAAGGAGACAACAAACCTAAACCACCATCTGGTCTCTGGAGAAAGAAGTCTGTCAGCAAGGACTCTGGCATTTGATCTCAGAAAAGAATTTTCTCTAACCCTTCACCCCTTCTTCTCATGCTATCTTCTCCATGATAGCACCTTTAGTAAGAATGCCAGTGACTGATTGTTTAAATTTTCTTTTAAAATACACCTTTTAGAAGTATTGTCAGATAGCCAGAGGAAGAAAAACACACACAGTTACAACTCTTTATTTTTACAGTCTCAGAAAACACCACTGTTAAACATTCCTTTGAATCTGAACGTCCCATTAGTACTCATCACATCTCTTGATTTAAGGTGCGAGGGTTTGCAGCTCTAATGAGAAACAAGAATAGGGAAATGCATGCTTTACAAGGACTAGCAGCAGATTGGAAAAATAATTACGTGAACATTAAATTACTTGGAACTCAATTGCTAAGAAAGGAATGATCAAATTTAGTTAATTTTTCCATTAATAAAGCAGTCATTTCTTGGATTAGATTAATGACTGATCAAGAGAAATATTTAAATTTTCATTATCCTGAGCTTAAGGCAGAGCTTATCCTCTATTGTTACAGGTTTAAAAAAAATAAAAGGTTTCTCTTCAGCCAGTGGGCATCTCATTTACAGAGAGCACTACATTCCAGCCAGTTCCAAGAGGGTCTTCGTTGATGCACAGAAAATTCCTGACATGGAAAAGATGTTAGCACTTATACCTTTCTCTGTGATTACAAATGGCAATAACTGTTGTAAACCAAGAATATTTTAGCTCATGTTTTTACATGTGATTATACGTTACCAATATTGCTCATCTAAATAGCTCATAGAAGTTCTATAGGATATATATATATATATATATATATATATATATATATTTAAATTAACTAGTAGCAGGAAAAAACCAAAGGTCCAAGATGATTGATGATCAAAAAAAACCATAGAGCAAACACACTTTCCTTGAATTAACTAAAATTAAATGTTCCAACTACTATGTTTACCAATTATTCTATTCTGTAGAGTGAAATTTATCTTGCTGTTATTCATACTATACCTATATAAATATATACTAATTGTATATATGCAAAGTACACATTAAGCATATAATACATATTTACTACTTATAGTATAACAGTACTATAATAGAATTATAACTCATTTATACTAGTTCTCTTTATTTTGATATTCTCAATAAACTAGATTGGATGAGGATTTGGGGACAATTAACATGACTATATACCTAATTAGTTGAGATTTATATATAACCTTAACTAGTTTAGGACTAAAATAGGACTTCATCTAAAGGAAAGTTTTAAGACATCATGAAGCTGGTAGAGGACATTAAGAAGGGCATAACTCACTTAAAGAAATACAGGAGAATGCTGCTAAAAAGGTAGATGTCCTTAAAGAGGAAACACAAAAATCCTTTAAAGAATTACAGGAAAACACAACCAAACAGGTGATGNAATTGAACAAAACCATCCAAGACCTAAAAAGGGAAGTAGAAGCAATAAAGAAAACCCAAAGTGAGACAACTCTGGAGATAGAAACCCTAGGAAAGAAATCAGGAACCACAGATGTGAGCATCAGCAACAGAATACAAGAGATGGAAGAGAGAATCTCAGGTGCAGAACATTCCATAGAGAACATGGGCACAACAATCAAAGAAAATGCAAAATGCAAAAAGATTCTAACTCAAAACATCAAGGAAATCCAGGACACAATGATAAGACCAAACCTACAGATAATAGCAGTAGATGAGAATGAAGATTTTCAACTTAAAGGGCCAGCAAATATCTTCAACAAAATTATAGAAGAAAACTTCCTGAACCTAAAGAAAGAGATGCCTATGAACATACAAGAAGCCTACAGAACTCCAAATAGACTGGACCAGAAAAGAAATTCCTCCCAATACATAATAATCAGAAAACAAACGCACTAAATGAAGACAGAATATTAAAAGCAGCAAGGGAAAAGGGTCAAGTAACATATAAAGGCAGGCCTATTAGAATTACACCAGACTTCTCACCAGAGACTATGAACGCCAGAAGATCCTGGACAGATGTTATACAGACCCTAAGAGAAAACAAATGCCAGCCCAGGCTACTATACCCAGCAAAACTCTCAATTACCATAGATGGAGAAACCAAAGTATGCCATGATAAAACCAAATTCACACAATATCTATCCATGAATCCAGTCCTTCAAAGGATAATAAAGGGAAAACATCAGCATTAGGATGGAAACTACATCCTAGAAAAAGCAAGAAAGTAATCCTTCAACAAACCTAAAAGAAGACAGCTGCAAGAACAGATTCCCAACTTTAACAACAAAAATAACAGGAAGCAATTACTTTTCTTTAATTTCTCTTAACATCAATGGACTCAATTTCCCAATAAAAGACATAAACTAATAGACTGGCTACACAAAAAGGACCCAACATTTTGCTGCTTACAGGAAACACACATAAGAGAAAAAGGTAGACACTACCTCAGAGTTAAAGGCTGGAAAACAATTTTCCAAGCAAATGGTCCGAAGAAACAAGCTGGAGTAGCCATTCTAATATCAAATAAAATTGACTTCCAACCCCAATTTATCAAAAACGAAAAGGAAGGGCACTTCATACTCATCAAAGGTAAAATCTACCAAGAGGAACTCTCCTGGCGGTTCCTTAGAAAATTGGACATAGTACCACCAGAGGATCCAGCAATACCTCTTCTGGGCATATACCCAGAAGATGTTCCAACTGGTAATAAGGGCACATGCTCCACTATGTTCATAACAGCCTTATTTATAATATCCAGAAGCTGGAAAGAACCCAGATGTCCCTCCACAGAGGAATGGATACAGAAAATGTACCACATTTATGCAATGGAGTACTACTCAGCTATTAAAAACAATGCATTTATGAAATTCTTGGGCAAATGGATGTATCTGGATGATATCAGCCTTAGTGAGGTAACCCAATCACAAAAGAAGTCACTAGATATGCACTCACTGATAAGTGGAAGTCCAGAAACTTAGAATACCCTAGATACAATTTGCAAAACAGAAGAAAATCCAAGAAGGAAGACCAACGTGTGGGTACTTCATTCCTCCCTAGAAAAGGGAACAAAATGCCCATGAAAGGAGTTACAGAGACAAAGTTTGGAGATAAGATGAAAGGATGGACTTTCCAGAGACTACCCTACTCGGGGATCCATCCTATCATCAGCCACCAAACCCAGACACTATTACACGGGCCAGAAAATTTTGCTGAAGGGACCCTGATATAGCGGCCTCTTGTGAGGCTATGCCAGTGCCTGACAAACACAGAAGTGGATGCTTACAGTCATCTATTGGATGGAACACAGGGCCCCCAATGGAGGAGCTAGAGAAAGTACCCAAGGAGTTGAAGGGGTCTGCAACCCTATAGGTAGAACAACAATATGAACTAACAAGTACCGCCCGAGTTCGTGTCTCTAGCCGCATATGTAGCAGAAGATGGCCTAATCGGCCAACATTGGCCAACATTGGCCAACATTGGTCTTGCAAACTTTATATGACCCAGCACAGAGGAAGGCCAGAGCCAAGAAGTGGGAGTGGGTGTGTAGAGGAGCAGGGGTGAGGGTAGAGTATAGGGAAATTTCGGGATAGCATTTGAAATGTAAATAAAGAAAATATCTAATAAAAATAAAATTAAATTAAAAAAAGAATACCTGCTATTTGATCATAACCATGAAGACTCAATTATAATAAGAAACGTGAAATCCCAGTGTACTTTACACTGGTGTTAGTTTGACCTTTTATTTCATGAGTTTTAGAGGTATTGATTACCCAATGCGTGAACCTGCTACCACTGATCTACTATTAACTGGCAATGCCTTTACACCACAATGATGATTTAGGAAGTGAGACCTGTCAGTGCTTGAATGATGCTATTTTAAAACTCAATACCTCTATACATTTATCAACTGTGCTCTCAATAAATTTAAAGCTCAGAAAAAGATTTCCAATTTGTAGATTATTTAATATATCTCTCTGTGTGTTTATGTATCTGTGTATATGCATCTGTGTATATGTGTGCATACACGTATGTATGTGTGTATGTAGCTATGCATGCACAAGTGTGTATGCATATGAAATCCAGGTGTTTTCCTCACTTGTTTTCTTATTTTTTTAAGTAGAGTCTCTTAATGAACTTCAGCTCACTATACTGTCCAGACTATCTTGTTAGTGATCTCTACTGACTGACTTTTTCCACCTTTCTAGAACCAAGATTTCAGGTGCTTACCCTCTACCCTCAGATTTATACATGGGATCTGGATATCTGAAGTCAGGCCCTTGTGTTTCACTGCAAGCATTTTGCCCACTTACCAAACGCTCCAGCCCTAGTATATCCTTGTAATGGTAAAGCAGGGGCATAGTTTACCAGCTTAATCAATAGTTTTCCCACCTCTAAAATAATATATTTATGTTTGATTTCACTTTCCCCTACTTAACTACAGTCCTAGACCCTACACTTGGTTTTATTTACTTGGAGAAATCTGTTTAGAAGAGAAAATATTACCAAAAGTATTAATGTAATGGCCCCTTAGGCAATAACTAGCTTATATATAGCTAACTCAGCAATCATACCTTAACATTTTGTTCATAACCTTCTAAATGAATTGTTTAAATATGTGGTTCTCAAATGTAATTCAAATCAGGTTTACTGTCTTAAATGTTTTGTCCCCTTAAAGCATGCCCAACAGAGATAAACTGCACTGCGCATTGTCCCTTAAACTCTGTTTTCTGGTCCACAACTCTGTCTGCGTTCATGGACTGCCAGAACCTGGAACAACTGGGTAGAACTGGACCCCAATCCCTTGCCTGCCAAGTCCCTTTAAAACAAACCCAACAGTGGTAAAGTGCACATTGTCCCCTGCCCTCAATTTTCAAAGTACTCCAGAAGCAAGATTAGCACCCAAACCCAGGGGTCATGCAGGCCAAAAACAAAAAATAAAATAAGATAAACCAAAACAGAAAACAAACAAAAACAAAAGACAAAAGAAGACACCTTGTTGGACCTGAAGACTCACAACACCAGAATCCCAGGCCACTCAGGTCAAAAGACAGAGGAAACAAAAACCAAGGGAGAAAAACAACCAAAAAATCCACTCATCCAACAAAGATAAACTCAGAAATCTGCATCTAAACATATAGTAATTGCAAAACTTAGATGTCTATAGGCCAGTGTAAAAACACAACTAATCTGGGACCATAGGGGTTCATGGAGATTGAACTGCTAACCAGACACCATGCATAGGATGGACCTAGGCCCTCTGCACATATATAACAGCAGCTGGGTCTTCAGGTGGGACTCCTAAAGTGGGAATAGGGGCTATATCTGACTCCATTGCCTGTCTTTGGATCGCTTTCCCTAATTAGGCTGCCTTGTCTAGTCTCAATAAAAGTAGATTTGCTTAGTCTTACTGTATCTTGATGTCTCAAAGTTGGTTGATATCCATGGAAGGCCTCACCTTTATTGAAAAGAAAGAGAGGAGGGGAGGAAGGGGGTGGGATGTCAGAGAGCGTGACTGGGGAAAGTAGACGGAAGGAAAGCTGCAACCAGGATGTAAAGTAAATAAATAATTAATAAAACAACAAAAATTATTCTCTGTTCCTAATTTACTACTTATAAGAATAAATAATAAAATTCATAATTAATGAATTATTAAAACATAATTCATTTATATGCAATTATATTTTTAACTTTAATGAGCTTGTATTTTCTTAAAAGCACTGAAAACTTTTGAATAGGACACTTTAATTTGTCCACACATCCAATATCCAAAAGAAAATGCATTTGATGAATATGTCAAGCCTTAAATCACATTATCTCTTTTGCTAATTAGAGTTAAAAAATAGACTTAACCTTCAAAGTTTATTTTTATCTTTAAAATAAATGTTCCAGGGCTGCAAAGTTGGTTCTAAGGTTAAGTGGATGTATTGTTGTTTGAGAAGACCTGAGTTCAATGCCCAACAATGAGTTCAGGTGGCTCACAACCAATTGTAACTTCAATTACAGGAAATCAAATGTCCCCAGCCTCCATGGGCACCCATATTTATTTGCACACATCCAAACACATGCACACATGCACACATACACACACACACACACACACACACACACACACACACACACACACACACACACACACACACACACACACACACACACACACAAAATAAATCTTAATACAATATAATATGCATTCCATAATTGAAGATACATGAGTGCATGTCGCCAGACCTTTCCACTGGAGTTTGGGTGTCTCTAACTATTGTCACTATATACTTTGTGAACTGTTGACAGTAAGGACCCCTCGCCAACTGTAAGAGCTCTGGAATAACACATGAGAAAAAGCTGGCATTTTACACTGTTAAATTTACAAGACTAGAGAGATTGCCTAGGTGTTAGAGTCCTGCCTAGTCCTCCAGAGGACCCTCAGCATCTGCATGTTGGTTCAAAACTATCTGTACCTTCAGTTTCAGGGAATTTGATGTACTCTTCTAGCATCTATGAGCACTGAATGTATATGTTGCACAGACATACATGCAGACAATGTACTTTCCACATATTTTTTTAAGTAAAAGCTATAGATTCTTTCCTTGCAAGAAAATCTAAGGATAATACCAATATGGTGATCATAGTACAATGAAAAACAAGTGAAGACAACCAGATGACTCAGGCTAAATGTCATTGGTCAGAACAGAATTAGATGTTCCATCCTAGACTCCAGGAGAACATGTTTAATATCCTGGTTTGGCTCTGTTATAGACTTTTTGAATCTAGAGGTATCTGTCATTATCTAGGGAGGTCCAGTTTAAGTTAGAAAAAAATTAGGGCTGTTGGATGATGGGAAGGGTTGTGGTAAGTATCTTTCACAAACTGTTTAAAAAGCTAGAGGAGCTTCAAATTTACTGGGTACATTTTGAGTTAATGCAACACACTAGACAAGTATGGCTTATTATTACATTCTCTCCAGAGGGATAAATAAGCAGTGTTTACTGTCATCCTACTTTACAAATGTGTGTTTGAATATCATGTCAACACCTTTACTTTCTTTAGAACAGTTGGTATTTTTAGCACTTTAGATTATAAGTCAATATGCATCTTTTTGTCTCTTTCTTCTTGTTCATTTTGTTCTTCTGTATAAGATTAATTTACAACAAATAACTCAGAAGGATATCACCATGGAAATCAGCATGATGGTTCAGAGTTTAAGAGCATTTTATCCTCTTTGAGAGGAACTAGGTTCAGTCACCAGCACCCATGTAAGGAAGTTCACAAACACTTGCAAATCAGAGGATCCAATCCCCCATGAGTTACTCAGTCACATGCATGTGGGCACATATACATATGCATAAATAAAAATAATTGTTTAAGATAAGATGGCTCCATGTGTTTGAAATGTATTTCATGTATGCCAGGAAGGAAGGAATGTTGGATTAAAATGAAGCTAATACTGTAAAAGGAAAAGAGCCTCCCTGGGCTGTCCTGAAGGTCTGTGCATCTGCATATAAGATATACCCTGCTCAGACATTGGTAGGCTTATGTTTTTCACAGCCAATGTTACAGTCTTCAAATAGTAAAAATGGAAAGAGGGGAACATAATAAGGGAGGGGGTTGAATGAGGGACAGAGAATGCATAAGCAAATATCTAAGACAATAAACAAGAGTAGATTATAGATTTTGCTGCTCATTTTACACATGAGAAATACTGATGGATATTGTTCCACTGTCTTAGGTGTGTATTTGAATTGTGTACTAGTTAACACATGAAAAATAAAGAGGATATAAATGAGGACCTCATGAGGAGTGGTGCTGGGTTGAACCAGTCACAGAGTTTTGGAACACAAAATAATGAGAGCAAATGCTTACTAAAACCTATACTGTTTTATTCTCAATTAGGCAATATAGTGAAGAAAGAAACTAGAAGCTGTCATGCAAATATCTATCTGTCTGTCTATCTATCTATCTATCTATCTATCTATCTATCTATCTATCTATCTATCTAGAGAAGTGATGAGTCAGATAGATGATAGGAAAATAAGTAGGTAGTTAGACAGATAGATGATAGATAGATAGATAGATAGATAGATAGATAGATAGATAGATGATAGAAAAATGATGATAGATGGCAAAAGTGGCTGTTATTGACAAAATTTGCAGAAGTACACATTTAAAATGCACCTGAAGGTCAAATAATTAAATGATAAGTGAAGCAACGTAAATGCATTGACATAGCCATTGAAAATAATGAACAAATTACATTTTATGTATTCCATGTCTTTCTTGGTAGTCAGACAACACAAGGAAATAAGAAAGACAGCATTTAATATATATGTGGACAGATATGCTATCACCTCATAAGCCTTCTCATGCAAGTGGTTGTGAACTTCCTACAAGTTTGATGCTCACCACATTGAGTTCAAATTGCTTACCAATTAAAATCCAGCTATCCCTTTGTAAAGGGACATTTAGAAGCATATATCATACATGTGCTATCTTTGTCTCAAATTCATTCTATACGAGTCTATAGGACTCCCAATATGTTTTGGAAAACAACTTTATAAAATTGAAAAATATTTATCTATTTAAATAACTTTTCCAAATATCTATTCTTTTTCTATGATATTCAAATTACCTAAAAGCCTGTGACAAAACTGATATCCTTGCAATGAGTGCCTGAACTATGGGGGAAGGGGGGTTTGTTATTATTATTTTTTTTAATGTCTAGGTGGTTTAAGCTCCTTTTGTTTGTTGTGCTTTTCTTTTTAGCATTATGGCTAAAATTAAATTTGCTAAACACACCAAACATAAAAATGTGTACTTCAACTTTGGCTTAGTTATCCTTTACTGGCAACCCCACAGTACTATACATATATCTGATTACAGAGAATGTCTTTTTTAAGGTAAAAGTACTCATCATGCTTCGTAGGAATTACTCATATGCATATGTCCCACTGACTACATGTTAGTATGGCTTAAACATCTGATAAAAAACAAATGTTGGTGAGAATGTGAGGGAACCAGAATGCTCATACATCACGAAGTGAAATACAACCACAATAAAACCAGCATTTGACAGTTGATTATAAACTAAATATACTTCTATGCCTCCACTAAACTGGGCATAAGCAGCACTGGAATTTCTTACCACTGGCTTCATAAAAGAGATATAAGTGTGAATACTCTCTTCTAGCTTCAAAGTTTCCTTATCCCTAGTGGATTTCAGAGTCATTTCCATCCTGCAGAGAAGTAACTGATGGCAATATTCTTAATACATGACTATGATAAATGGCAAAAGAGGCAGAATTATATGCTACCCATGGCTATATAGTCAGGAGTACATGTTGTGTTTTGTACAATCAACTCAGCTCTACCATGTCATGATGTTGAGTTCTATCACTATCCACTTAATTATAGGACCCTTCGTCAAGAGTTTAAGAAGGCACTTCCTTATGGTGCAGTAGAAGGTATAAATTTAATAGAGCTGTCACATCATATCTCATGTCTCATGTTATCTATCAATGTTGTGTGTAATGGAGATACATGACAGGAAGGATGATGTAGTATGGTGATTGATGCTGAATACTCCTGTATGTAAATTTCTCATCATTTCCTTGTAGAAATGCAATCTTCTTTAACTCATTTAATCTTTCTGTAGAAGGGTGCTTTTATTTGCAACACAGAAATATTAAGAACACTTATGTTATGGACAGGCTTTATGATTAAATTACAGAGTGGAAAATATTACTTATGTTTTTAAAAAAGAATTTATTATGTACACTTGTGTATGTATGTGCACATATGTAGTGTGCCAACAGAGGTCATAGCCCCTGGACATAGAATTACAAAGAGGTCATGAGAAATTCAATGTTGGTTCTGATAGGCAAACTTAGGTGTCATAAAAGGGCAGCAAGTGTTGTTAGCCATCTCTGCATCCCCATCGTTGATGCTTTTTACACATATTAACCTCGTCATAAGCCCATCAAGTTTATCAATACCAAATCTTAACAACTCATGTAATCTAGATCTCATCATGATTACAGTGGTTCAAACACTCCCATCTGTGATGGAGTGCTAAGTTCCTGTGTTGTTGCTGCTTTCCATTTATTTGTTCCTATTAAGTATTTAAAAATGCAAATCTATTAGAGGATATCTGTTTGATTGAAGGAAGCATACTGGTTATTGTAATTGGACTAAATGGAATGTTATAATAAACAGCTTCATTCTTAATTATGGTTAAGAGCCTTTACTTTTGAAAAGTTCATTTAGTAATTAATGTGCATGTAGAATCACTTGGTATACTACAGAGAACACTACGAAATCAAAGATTAAATCAGGGTATGGAACAAAGGAAATATTTTCTTTTTCATATTTTACTTTTACATTTTTAAGAATTAAGATACATTGGAGATAATACATGGCATGTCACATGCTTAGACACACTTTTACTTTTTAGTCCCTCTGTTGAGGTTTTCTTGAGAAGTTTTAGCTCTTATGAACATGTAGATAAAAACATGTTTTTTTCTTGTCAAGGAAAAACAATTATTGTCTGAGACTAAATGACAATTTTAACAATGGGACAAGATAGGAAAGAATAAAACATGGGATAATACAGCATCGTATGCCAATAGTTAATTGAATAAAGAAACTATGGTTCCTACGTCAAGAAAAAGAAAAAGCCAGGAAAGAGAATACCTAACATTTGAGAGCATTTATTAAGGTGAAGACGTCTTGTGCACTGGGCAAATTTGAGATTAAAAAGAGAGATGAAGAATTTGCTTTGTATTGAAGAAGAGGGTCTTATATGTGATTGAAAAGAAGTATCATAATCAGCTTATTCCACTACAATGCAATTTCTCACATGAATGAAGAGGTGTAACATATGTACTCATCCTCTGAAATCTTTAGATTTTCTTCCCATGAGCTAACTTTTCTCAGTCTCATTCTTGAGAGAGGTTGATCACCTTGCAAAGGCAATACCTACAAACAGTTTTTCCTTGAGGGTTTCCAACATGAATTATGGAGGGGAGCATCCTCTAACAAACTATAGTAACACCCCTTACTCACAGACAACAGTGTTGATAATTCTCCCTTCAAGATGTGAGTGAGATCAATTACCTTCCCCCTGAGTAGGACTAGCTATGTTTCACTTTGATGAAGACTTGGGTAAGCTAGAGATGCTAGATAGAGTGTCAGCAAATAGGTTACAAGGGTTCCCCTGTGTCTTCATAGCTTACTGGCATTATTTGACTCTGGATTACTCATTCTGGGGAAAGTTAATGTCAAATCAGGAACATCATAACAGCACAACAGAAACAGAAGCTAGAGTTCAATAGCCAAAGAAAAACTGATACCTCTGAAAAGGGAAATCTAGCCTCAACTTACCTCATAAATACACTCCACACTGGAGCAGTTTATCACCAAGACAGAGACAGAAGCTAGGGGTCAATAGCCAGAGATAAACCGATACTTCCGAAAAGGGAAACTCAGCCTCAGTTTACCTCATAAATATATTCCACACTGGAGGGCATTTGCATTAAATGTCTTTAGCCACCACCACCATCAAAGGGACTCATAAGTTCCTTTAATTGCTAAATTGTTATTAAGCAATAAATAATTCATACCACTATTGTTATTTTGGTAAAATATTTAAATGCAAGCTGTTTTTATGTTTCATGTAATGAATTGCGATAACAACAGTGAATTATTCTTTAAAATGCCTATTAATATTAAGATTCCATGATTTTTAGAACATTATAGTACTCTTATTCCCCAAGGCATTCCTTCTTAGAAATCTTGTAACATCACACATATAAAAATAGGTATGTTGTTAAGCTCTGGTCTCTGCATGTATTTTGAAAGTGGACACACACACACACATAGCATACACATACAAAAACTTATTATTTATTTTAGCTGATATGTGGCCGGTGAGAGGGACACACTAAATTGTTTTAAACATGCATTTCTAACAGGAAAAACATAACTAAATTGTAAATGGCTATAGACACTTCAGTATGCAGTGAAAGAATAAGGGCTGAGAAAGTTAATTTTCATAAAGATTCACGTTCTCAAACCATGCATAAATAGTCATTAAACTCTTCAAAAAAAAATGTGTTCCCTCTATGCAGTTTTCTTTGAAACTCTAATATTATGGGTAAGAGTCAATGACAAATGATAGTAATGTATTTTGACAGGAAAGTATGTTCTTAAATCTATTGCAAACTCTATTTTCAGGACCTTATGACTGATTATTGACAACCTACATGCTTAACCCTTGTCATATCATCAATAAATGTCATGAGTCAATTTCAATAAAGATATTATGAAATGCTTAGTGGAATGACTGACCAGTGAGACATTTTTAAATTAAACTACAATATTATTGCATTTGCATAATGTCTTGTCTTAAGCAAAAAAAAAAAAGGCAACAAATTCACATAGTGATTAGCTCACAAAGAACAAAGTCAGCACTAATTTAAGGAAAACCTAATTTTAATCAAGATACATCATTTTGAATCATCACCTTTTGGTCCCAATCACAGTTTTCACTCGAATGCTGAACAAAAATGATTGCCAATTTTGAAAGTTAACATAAGAAGTTATTCTACATTTATGATAATTTTTATAAAAAACACACTTTGTCATAATGATTAAATATGATTCTTACTACTCCAGTTGATATCTATGTGGTTATAAGGTCATATAATACTCATAGTGACCATAAAATTAAGTACAATGACAATGAGTAGTATTTGACAGGTCAGATACAGAAATATTAAAATTGTGAATGACAACCAATAATCAGCAATATAAATACTTTTTCATACTATGAAGATTAGAAGTATTATTTCTGATCCACAAACTCATCTTAGTTTTATATATAGCCACAAACTGATACAGATATTCTGATAACCATGTGTTCACCATGTGGTTATTCCACTGAGACATGTCAACTATGCTTAATATTTGTAATTAAAACCTACACTGAATAGCATCAAGTCATAACTGTAATGTGTCACATAACATAGTAATACAATATAAAATAGTAATCCTTGCATGAATGGTCAAAGCATATCTGTAAAACCTTATGTGGATATAACTGCTAGTGTGTTTTCAATTTTAGCATCAAAAGCTACAGTGCAAGCAAACTCTTTAGATTACCAACTTGGACTTAGGTACAAACAGTAATTTGGTCTGTTTTGGGCTCATTATCTGGGGTGACTCCTCACCCGTATACCACAGTATATCATGTTTACCCAGAAACTTTCATATAACACAATTGCCTGATTAAATGAATGTAATTTATGTATTTTAAGCTATTGCAGAAGGAAACACAGAACTGAGAAATATTGATACTCTATTTTTAATAATTCATTTACATTTTGGCTATTTTAAATCTCAGTTAAATCTTGATATGTATCATAGTCCATTTTGTCTAGATAGGCAGTTTGCAGAGGGGAAACCGGGAAAGGGGATAATATTTGAAATGTAAATAAATAAAATATCCAATAAAAAAAAAAAAAGACTCAGCTTCAACCACAGACATTGGTTTTCTCACAGTCTTGGAGGGTGCTCTCCAAGATCAAGGTGCTGTCAAGACTGCTGGTGAGGTACTGGTGAGAACATCCTTCATGGCTGCTTGATGGTCACCTTATTTTTAAAAATAACTTTGAAATAAATAATTCTTTTGAAAATTTCAACAACAACAAAAAGAAAGACTGAGTCATCAAATACTGAACTATCTGGAAGGTTACCAGGAGCATGGTGCCAGAATACTGGAATTAATGAATCAATAAGGACCCTAATGTGTGTGTGTGTATGTGTGCGCATGTCTTTCTGTTGAAATAGACCCAATATATAGCTAATAAATGTGGGGCATGGGGCTACACACAGACAGCCTGGTCTCCAGTCAAGCTGAGATGTTGAATCCCGGGACCCAGTGGTGATAATTCACTTACATGGGATGGAAGGAGTTTTCTCATGTCTCCTGGAACCCTGGCTCCTGTCGAAGTTACCACCCCAAGCTTCTGACCTTCAGGCTAAACTCCTTCCCAGTTACCTAGCAACAGAAAAGATAGCAGCATACTTTAAAGGGGGCTGTTTGGCCCCTCCTTGCTCTTTCACTCCTTTCTCTTCTCTCTCCCTCTTATTCTCTAGCCTTTCTTATCTCTCTCTCTCTCTCCTTTCCCCCTTTTATCCTCTTGGCCATGGCCAGTCTCTCTCTTTTCTACCTTCTCTATTTCCCCCTGCCTTTTTATAATAAAGCTCTAAAACCATAGACTATCTCTGTTCAGCTGTGCAGACTCTCGCCTGTGTGGGAACCTCTCCTCCTTCAACCCTCTGTCCCATAACCCCAGGGTGACAGGGTGTTTTCCTGAGGCTCCCCATTTCAGGGGCTGCCCCTTGTCCATCTCCCTGTCAAGTGGGGTCAGAGGCTTAGATGTCCACCCAGGGCTGAGTGGAAAGCATTCGGCAGCCCTCCCACATCTGCCTGCCCAGAGCATAGGTAAAACTCTGGCCAGATGTGGGTTATTCTCCATCCTCCTTCTTCCCCAGGCCCCTTTTAGTTCCCACAAATAAATATACCCATTATTTATTGAAGACATACTTTTTAGTTAGGGTTCAGTTCCTGGGATAAAACACCATGATCATAAAAATCTTACGGAAGAAAGGGTTTATTTTAACCAACAACTCTCAGTTCACACCCCACTGCTGAGCAAAATTGGGGCAAGCACTCAAACAGAAAAGGAACTTGGAAGGAGGTTCCAATGTAGAAACTTTATAGAAGAGTTGCTCACAGGGTTGTTCCCCATGGCTTGCTCAGCTTCTCTTCTTATAGCACTCATAACCACCCAGAGATGGAACTTCCCACAATGGACCGAGCCCTCCCTTATCAGAAGTCAATCTAGATAAGATGTAATAAAAATAAAAGGCACCACATGCTTGCTCATAGACCAGTCTGGTAGGGGCATTTTCTCAATGGGAGTACCCTCTTCCAAAAGAACTATAGTTGACATAACACTAGTCTGCACAGAACACAAGTTTGCCGTGCTTAGGAATGCTAGTCTTTACAATGATTTCTAAGTATAGAAGTAAACAGTAGAATTATCAACTGAAAGCACAAAACTGAAGAAGATGTCATTAAGTGGGCAACAGAATATACCTTTGGCCCGCAGATGCAAGCTTGACCTAGGTTGTGAATGTGCACATGAGCAACACAAGTATTCTGACACTTTATGAACATCCACAAATGAGCACTGAAGTGCCAAGTATTGATTTTGAAATTATAAATCCATTTTAGCAAGTAGTTGAATTCACAAGCACAGGATCTAAGAATAATGAGGATTGATTATATGCAGCCTGGGTGATTGATATACCTTATTTATAAAACACATTTCAAATCATGGCCTTGGAATTTAAAACGCATAATTTTTCTATGACCTTCCAACAACTGGATATCTGATATATTCCTGACAATGCATCCTCAGTTGGAGCTCTTTCTATTTCAGTGGACACTTTCCATCTCTGCACAGTGGTAAATTCACCTCCCATCCCTCCCTCCCAATCTCTCATGTGGCTCTTCACGTTTCAAAATCCAAGCACCTCCTTCCACGTGTGCCAACTACCAACTGTTATGAGCAGTCGTTCCATCTAACTGCCATGGCCAGCTCATTAGTTTCCCTTTATTTTGTTCTCAATTCTTTTAATAAATCACATGACCTGACGTTATTTTATTCACCTATCACTCCAAATGCTGTTTTAAAAATCTGGCTATTTCATCCAAAGTCCAGTTATAACAACCTTCTTCACTGACACCGGAAACCTGTCCACTGAAGAAGATACTGGATTAGCCTTACATCATGAAGCGGTTACTGCGACTCTTTATCTCCTATGATTACTCCATCTTCCTTTCCTGTTCGGTGTTGCTCCTCCTTTATCTCCTTTAATTTCTTAGTCTTAGTTCTTGAATTCTGTTTTTATTTTTATAGAAGTTACCCAAACCAGTATGGATCAATTTGAACAAATCACACAATCAAGAAATAGATTCTTATACCTATTTACTCAATTGTAATATACCAGTGTGTATAGGCAACATAAACAGAGAGAGACAGAGAGGGCTGGAGGGAAGAAATGGAGGGAGAAGGAGGAAGGGAGGAAGGGAGATTGAAAAGGAGAGAGAGAGAGAGAGAGAGAGAGAGAGAGAGAGAGAGAGAGAGAGAGAGAGATTATTGAAGTAGAAGTTATTGTTTTGTGTAGAGAAATCATGGCTTTAAAATTTCTTTATTCTTAAAATGTCACATGAATCAGTAGTTTGTTTCTAATATAGTTTTTAACTTTTTTCTGATGGGGATTATAGGCTACACACACACACACACACACACACACACACACACACACACACACACACACCTTTCTCTGTTCTTAAGCTATCCTTCCTAAATGCAAATCATTATATTTGCTTGACCTAGAAGGAGACCTGAAATGTTCCAAAACACATAAAATGATTGTGAATTTCAGGCAAAAGTTAAAAACTATATTAGAAACAATAATTCATGTGATTCGTGTGACATATTTTAAGAGGGAATCAAGAAATTTTAAAACCATGATTTCCCTACACACACACACACAAAAAAAACCAGTAACTTCTACTTCAAATTTAAAAACAAGTGAACAAGAGTAGTTCAATGAGCCTTATATACTGTTGAGATCCCCATTATAAAATCAAAAGGGAAATTTGTTTAGAAAAATTTAGCTAAAATTGACACAAAGTTTGCCAATTTAATGATGTTTTAAAATTTTAAAATAGAGTTCTTAGCCTTTCTTCAAAATGGCCGATTTTCTTTAAGTAACTCTTGAACTTAACTCAAAGCAAATTCAGAAAACCTTAAAACCAGGGAACCTATTTATTTTTATATAATTAACTATGCTATACTGTGTGCTTGCATGTGCAAAAGTACATGTGAGTGCAGGTGTCTGTAGAGGTCAAAAGGAATCAGATCTCCTGGAGATGGAGTTAGAAGTGAGCTGTCTGATGTGGGTACTGGAATCACACAGGGCCCTTTAAAAGAGGGATGCATTCTCTTCACTGCTGACCTATCTTAAAACTTCAGGCACATCCCTAGAGAGACCCTTAATCATATGATTTGACATGACAGTGGTTTGTCAGTTCTTGACATCTTTGATTTTTTCCTTCTTGTTTACAAAATGTTCAGATTGCTTTGTCAGAAAGCAGTATATTATGAGCAATTCAACCTGTCTTAAACAAGAATATATTTGAAAATGTATTGTACTAGGAGACTTTGTTCATTTAAGTATCCAACATTTTCAGTAACTAAACCATGAACTCTCAAGTACATACTGAGTTTAATATACACTCCTGTGAACATGACTTCTCATAGAATTTTTTAAAATATACAAGTCTCTATAAATTCTTCCTTTTTAATAGTCTCTTTAGCAATGTCACAGAACTTAATACTGATTTTATCTAGGCATACCTTAGTAATACAGATTTGTTCCAGATTACCACAATAAAGTAAACAATATAATATAATCAGTCCCATGAACTGTTTTGCATTTTGCAGAGCCTATAAAGTTTTGCTTATGTGATACTATAGTCAATGGAATGTAGAAAAACATTATTTCCAAAATAGAAATGCATATATCATATAATTAGGAAATACTGCAGTCATCGGAAGTACATACAAACATTTAAACCTTCATGGAGCAGGGAGGGGGAAGGGGGTGTCTTCATAATGATGCCGCCAATGATTAAAGACATGATTGCTGAAAGTTGAACAGTTGTGATTCTTTCTTGAAACACAACAGGAGTAACATCTGTTGTATTAATTCACTCTTCCTAATACAAAATGTTTCTCCGGAGCCTTCCCCATTGTTGACATTATTTTAACCGGAATAGAACATCCTTTGAAAGTGTAATCAGTCAGTTCTCACACAGACACCATTACTTTATCAATAAAATTCGGCATTTTCTAAATTCTTTGTTTTCACTTCAGCAACATTCCTATCACCTTCAAATGAGTTGACTGCATCTTGGTAGGCCAGAAATTGCTCATCCTAAAGAGGCAACACTTCATCCATTAAGGTGTTATCATGAGGCTTTAACAGTTCATTCAAAACTTCAGCCTCCCTTTGTTCTCTTGCTATGCCCACCACCATCTGCCTGATTTCTTCCACCAAGGTCTTAAAGCCTTCAAGCCTCCCTGTTCATCAAGGATTCTAATCTTTTCTTTTACAGTGAAAAAAAATGTTCTCTTATGATACACATGCATTTGAGAAATACTCCATCCCTGTCGTCCTAGCAACTAGGCAGGATGGGTGATTGTAGGTGGTAGGCTGTCCTGGGTGGTTTTATTTATTGTAAAATCAACTTTTTAGAAACTCAAATTGATGTTAAGATTTGACCCTTCATAAATCACAAATGTCCTTTGAGTTACCTAGAGCTGCAGATCATTTTCAGAAATATTTTAATTTACTTTTTTTGCAGGTCTATAAATGGATACCAAGTATGTGTTAGTTTAGCTTATGACATATATTTCCTAACTAATAAGACTTGAAATTAAAATTTTGCCTTGATGCATACTCTAATATCAGGTGTCAGTTTATCTCAATCAGGCCTCCTGAGAGAATTGTGAGTTGTAATATTTTGAAAAGAATAATTTTTCCCCTGAGAACTAGATCTTAGAAGTTTGAAATAACAATGGAAAAAGAATCCATGAATTTGAGAGAGCATGTAGGATTTATATGGTGTGGTTCAGAGGGAGGACTATGAGAGTTTTAGAAGGCATCTTCCAATATGAGAATATTTCTATATTGGAAATTGACTTTTCAGTGCAAGGATTTTGACCACTGAACTAAGTGGGTCCTTCTGGGTAACCTGGGGCAACTTCAATATAAGCACCTGCTGGTCTCACTCTTCCATGCTATATAGTCTAGTCAGCTGCTTGCCTATATCTCTCAAACTTGCATCTTCCAGCAATGCCAGACAACTCTCCTGCAGCATCCTCGCTTCTCTCAGCCTCCAGAAAATGCAAGAGAATTAAATTCTTATTCTGTCTGAGGGTAAAGCTTTGGGGGATGTTAGGGCTGCTGCAGTCTTCTATCCATATCAGCTACATGGTCTTCATGTCACCCACAAAGGTGTTTTGCTTTCTTAACCTGTGTGTGCTCACTGGAAAAACACCTCAGCTCCTTTATGAACTTTTCTCTTGCATTCCCAATCTGGATGGCTGGTGACAGGACCTAAGGCCTATCATGGCTTTCAACATGTTTTCCTCTCAGAAATTAATCATGTTTTGATTTCATGCGAGAAATATCTGATTCCTTCTCTCATTTGACCACTCGGAGACAGTAGTGAAGTTAATAATTTCTATATTATTTTTTCTAAGGAATAGGAATATTGAGGATGATCGGTAGGCAGTGTTGTCATAATACAGATTTAGTTCATCAAACTTTATGGCCACAGTTTGCAGCTTCATGAAAAACTACAATAGTTATATAAAGAAGTGTGGAATCAAAGTATAAATCATGGGACATGGAGGAATGCTATGAAAAGCTGCCCTCTGGGTATGACATGATAGTGTCACTCATGATTTAACCACAGTTGTCATCACCTAGACAAATTTTAGCAAATGAGGTCAGCCAACATTCCATCAGGCAGCACTAATGAACCCAGTGGTTTTAAAGAATGGAGGGGAGGGATATGAAGATGGGAAAACTATGTGTTGTAACAGTTATCAGGGAAGATTAGGAAGGAGAATATGAGGTGGATATGATTAAATTATATTGTATAGCTATATAAAATTGTCAAAATATATAAAATATATAAAATAGATATGATGATGGAATAAATGAAACATTGTGAGAATTATAAAACTGTCATACAGACACACAAAATGGGAACAAAAGTAGAAAACATACTGTAACAGATTTCCATGTTGCAGGATAGCATTGTCTTTGATTTATTAAAAAAAAATAATGTAACCATATTGAACCATATTGATCAATAAAGATCAATAAAACAATGTATGCTTTCAATTAAGAGAATGTTTCTTTTACAAAGAAGACACAGGGATCATTGCAAAGGAGGGACAGAAAGACTATAAAAACCAGAGGCAGTGGATAACTACAGAAAGAGTATCCTTTAGACACACCAGGACCATGGCCTAAGACAGCATAATCAAGCATGGTGTATATTCAAGGAAGACCTAGTCACAGCACGAAGAGAGGTGAAGAACATGACATCATGCCAATAGCTGAGGAACTATTGGCAATTGATAATTGCTGGAAGAGAGAAAGTCAGTTGTTTTGTTTTGTTTTCTTAAAGTATTGTCTCAGGGAAATCAACTATTCTTTAATGGGGAGCTACACATTTCTGAATATAAGGACAGCACAATTTGGACTTGACATGTTAATTCAAATACCAAGAGGACATAAAATTTGTAGGTAAAAGATCTGTGAAAAGTTGTAGTGTG
Source organism: Mus pahari (assembly GCF_900095145.1). NCBI lineage: Eukaryota > Metazoa > Chordata > Mammalia > Rodentia > Muridae > Mus > Mus pahari. The sequence goes on along the minus strand of NC_034608.1, from coordinate 80,523,621 downwards.
TGTATGTGTGTTGGGGGTGAGTGAATGTGGCCAAAACTCATTGCATAAAATTCTCAGATAATGGGTAAATAAAGGAAAATTTTATAGAAAATTATCTTACAGAAAGCATTTCCTACCCCCTTTCTTGCACGTATAAGCTTATGTTTAAGTATAGTGAGAGAACATCTTTATTTTAAGTATTCACCACATGGTTACAGCTACCCATTTATTCCATAAATGCTCATTGATCCTTTTGGAGGGTATTATACATTGGATGGGACACAAGTCTTACATGATAAAAATGATAGCCTTTTTCATCTCAAGGACTGTATGACATGAAGGCCATATTACTTAAAATCAGGAAACCTAGGTTCTTGACCTAGCCAGCTATGAGACTGCATGTTGCTTTATGCTGCATGTCTCCTTAAAATTACTCTCCGCTCATGAACTCTAGAATGTTTCTATTGTATATTAATAATAATTCCCATGGGGTAAACATTAAGTGCCAGTATGTGAGAATGGCCCCCAAAGCCTCATGCATTTGAATGCTTCGGGAAACTGAAGGATAAAGAGTTGTGCCCTTTGTTAGCATGGGCATGGCCTCCTTTGAAGGAGTGTATCACTTGAAGTAGGCTTTGAGCTTTCCAAATTCCATGCCACACTGTCTCTCCTTTGCCAGCTTCCAATGGATCAGGATATAAAGCTCTCAGCTACTTCTCCAGCTCTGTGCCTACCTGCTTCTCACCATAATGATCATGGATTAACCCTCTGAAACTGCAAGCAAGCTCCCAATTAAAAGCTTTATTTTATGAGTTGCCTTGGCCATATTATCTCTTCACAGCAATAGAGAAGTGACTAACCCATTAACAGTTTTTAGATTTCACCAGTCACTTTCTGTGTTAATGTGTTTGTGCAAAAGATTTCCATTTCTATTTTGTTCAGTGATCACTCATGACTTTGCCTGATTATATTAGAGTTAATTCAATATTTCTTCCCCATAGGCCCACTTCCCTTTCTAGTGTAAGTTGATATGTAGTTTAGATTTTTGTCTGGAGGTCTAAAATTGAGAAGTTCCCTTTTCTATTTACCTTGCACTGGATTAATCAGAAAGCAGAGCCTAAGGCTTAGATTCATGGGTTGCTTTATGAAGAAATGTGATTCTTGGCAATGAAGGGTGAAGGAAATGACATAGGACCTGGAAAAGATACTACGTGAATGCTTTATCCAACTGCCCATGGCTAAATGAGACAGGTATCTCATCAAGTTCTCTTCTGAGTATCCGCAAGACACCACATAAGATCATTCTTTCTAAAGGGGTAAAGACAAACCTTTTTATTGGCTATCTCTGTGCCCAGATTTCAGGAAAAGAAAATCCTACTCTCTCTCATTCTTTTGGAGAAGAGAAAAATCACATTACCATAGATCACCTACCCTTTGAGTTATTGCTGCAACCAAAGTGAAAACTGTACAATAGCACATAGTCTCATAATACTCTAACATTAGTCAGCACAGGAAGTTTTCAATAAAAACCAGCATGGTCTTAAAGACAATGAAATTGGAGGTATTTCAGTGTAGATTTGCAAAGGTCAACATCTAGAGAGGTGATTGACGCTTGCTGTAAACTGATTAAATTATTGACAAACTGAATCAACATAATACAGAATATTTTTCAGTAAATATTGATGGAAGACTAAAGTTGGTTCTTCAGTGACCAGTAGATCTGATCCAGTAATACAGTCTTATGAGCCCTTTGTTTAGCTGTTATCAGTTTGTGAATCTGTAGGTCTCTAATCAGCTAGGTTTAATCAATGTTTAAATTAAATGTGTCAGAACTAAAGTTTGCTATGACATAAGGCCCACTGCTAAGCCTGTGACACAGTTGCCTGATGAATAGCTATTTAATGCTTACCGTGAGTACACTCACAGTGATTTGGGTATAAAAAGAACTACTCTGCTTATGTTAGAAACAGATCTGTGTGCTTTTCATGATTTTCAAAGGTGCCAACAAATTCACAAATAGCCTCTCAAAATTTACCTGAATTCCTCTATTCAAACGGATTCATCAATTATCAGGAAAGTAGGCGGACAAGAACAAATGAAGAGTGTTCTGACATCTAATAATGCATATTCTTTCCTAGGATGTAGAATTGTCTGCTATTTACCACAGGATATGTAAATTCATAGAAGCAGCTGGCCAAAAGTGGGAACCATTAGAAACGTCTCATTTCCAAATAGCAATCATTTCTCATTCTTTTACTTCATTGATTCCTTCATATAATCAGAAAAGCTAACAACATTAAAGACCACAACCACAAGTACTGTCTCCTAAGTGTAAACTATGGCATTTGAAAGCGTGTAATTATTGCCCTGGGTTGCATAAATTTGACAACCACAACTTTCAAAAGGAATGCTTTGCTTCTTTTTTTTTTTTTTTTTTTTGGTCTGTGTAAAGCCCACTATGTTTTATTGTTCCCCAGAATCTCTTCTTTTGTTTTCACTTCTTTTTTTAAAAAATTTTTTATTATTATTTTCTTTATTTACATTTCAAATGCTATCCTGAAAGTTCCCTATACCCTCCTCCCGTCCCTGCTCCTCTACCCACCCACTCCCACTACTTGGCCCAGGCGTTCCCTGGTGCTGGGTCATATAAAGTTTGCTTTGCTTATTTCTAAGGCAAATTACTCACCAAGAGTTGCTGGAACTTGGTTCATAAATAGCCTTGTGAGGTTAGTGTAAGTTAGGGGAACAGCACTGAACCTTTCACATGAGGGTAAATGAATCAACTTCTCTCCTTTTATTCTGTTTGTTAATAACATTATTTTTTACATTGCTGCAGAAGAAATAATAAAAAGAATGATTCTGGACTAGGGATATGACTTATCCCTAGATAAGAGATGTAGAGAGTTGGTCAGGCAAGTATGATGCCCTAGGCTCCATCCTTGCAATTACAAAGTAAATAATAATAATAATAATAATAATAATAATAATAATAATAATAGTAAAGCCTAAAACCACACCAACAAAATGAAGCCATCTATAAACCTTTTTGTAAACAGACAGTGGCTTAGGTTTTCTCATTTCCCACAACACAGACTACACCAAGGACTCTGTGCCTGTGTGTATAGCTGTATTCATTAACTCCTGAATCATCTCAAGAGGCACATAGGATGGAAGACATGGAATGTACAGGTCAAGGGGGAGTTTAGGAGAAGAAAAGAGAAGGTGCTGAATATGGACTTGATTATGGAGAGGTGAGATAAGGAAAAGAGGAGGCAAGGAACAGCAGAGGCAAAGGTCCTGGAGAGAGAAAAGGTCATATGTAATTAAAACAGCTCAGAGTAGTGGGACACTACAAGTGGAAGCAAAGGGGAGAACAGAAAGCCAGAGACCCTCACAAGTGCAGCTTATACTGAGGATTCTGGATCTAAAATCAGTATGATGTCCACTATTTTACAAATATTGGCGAATACCATGGAACTTACAGATACAAATAAGGACACGGTAATAGTACATTTCAGAAAATGCCTCCCCCCCACCCACCCACACACACCTAAAATGCATAAGAATTAAGGAACAAAGACTTAGGACTCAGAAAGAATAGCAAATACCAATCTGTTGGTGAAGTAACACAAACAGAACGTAATCAAAGAAACTGAACAAATCAAAGGAAGCAAAGATAGAGAAAAACTGAAAAACAATTTGGTGAATAGAGTATCTACTCATGTTCAAAAGATATACCTGAAGAGAAGAGTTTGGGGAGGGAAAAGTTGGCCACATACAGTTCTTAAGACATTACTTGTTATTTCATTTTGCCTCATGATAGATAGTTAATTTATAGCACCTGAAGGAATATGTCCAACATCACCTTATCCACAGCAAATTCAAAATAAACTTTTCAGTTCATGTCATGTTAAGCTAGAAGAAAGTGAAGAAAGGTGGTGCAATTTAAATCACGGTCTTACATATTAAATCTGTATCTAGAGAGAGCAAGCAAAACCAAGATATGGCTGAGATCAGTGTATCTATAGGTGATATCATTAAGTTTTAAAGTATCAGAGGAGAAAACAAAGCTTTACAACCAAAGAGGGGAGAAATGGTCAAAGACATGAAACAGCATTTGTATGTGTGTCTGTGAATGTGCATGTATGTGCATGTACACATGCAAGTGTGTGTGTGTGTGAATGTGTAATTTTGTGGGTGTGCATGTGTCTGTATGTTTATGCATGTGCATTCGTGTGTTTGTGTGTGTATATATGTGTGTGTGTATGTGTAATTGTATGTTCAGATGTGTGAATTCAGCACACATCTGGAGGTCAGATGACCTCAGATTCAGTCTTCGACTTACCCCTTGTTTGCATGTTTAGTATAGGCTTCCTTTGTCTCTTTCAGTTGTATACAACGGGATAGCTGATCTATGAGCTTCCAATGAGTCTCCTATCTCTACTTCCCATCTGCACATGTAACTAAGAGTACAGATGCTCACAATATGAATCTGGTCTTTAAGTGCCTTCTGGGATTCAAACTTAAGTCCTCAGACTCTTTGATGAAACTGCTTCTACCCATTGGACAATAACTATGACTCAAGTGACACCATAATTCACACATTTGAAAAACTATGGCAAGGTGCATAGAGGCTTTCCTGACTTGGAATCAAACCCAGGACAGGAGTGAGAGCATGGAATCCTAATAACCATCAGGGAGAATCCTGATTCATGGCCCTGGGTACACCTGCAGCAGGGGGTTGTCTAGTGGAAGAGCACATCACTAGGAGAGGATGGCTTAATTCCTTGGAAACTTGATGCCCCAGGGAAAAGGGATGGGGTGGGTGGGAAAGATGGAGGCAAACCCTCTCAAAGGCACAGGGAGGGGTGGATGGGTTGAAGAATGAAGAGAGGGGTGACAGGGAAGGGGAGCAACTTTTGTAATATAAATAAATAAAATAATTTTTAAAAAAGGAAAAGAAAAAATCATGGCTTCTTATTTTTCATTCATTATTTACAATAATTTACCATGAAACTTCAGAAGCTCTTACTCAACAAAGATAATCCAAAGTAGATGCTCTAAATGTATAAAATATAAACAGATAAGCCTTAAAATGTTTTCTATAAAATAAATGTTCTCAACACTGTATTGATTTCACTGGATAAATCAGGAAATCTATAGGAAAAAATACAATTCATTTAATTTCTCACTCCACATACTTTTAATTAATAAAGTAAACATCACATACATTATACTGAAAAATGATGTGGCAGTTTTAATTATATTTTGAGAACTAATTTCTCACCCAAGGGTCATCTGAGGTTAATTTAAAAAATAATTGAATAATTGATCATAAATGCCATGAAATTGATAAATTGCTAATATCTTGTGTCTTAATAAATAACTGCAATATCTATTTAAACAGTACAGTTTGAATTTTTAAAAATTAGTGGACTCTGGAAAACAGAAGCTGGAATTTAACTATAATGTTGAATATGGAAAAAAAGAGAAGAAAAATTAATCAAAGACAAATAAAAATAAAGATTCAAACCCTGGCTATCAATAGGAACATTTGAATGTGTACTTTTACTTCTCTTAGAAGTGAGCATGCTTTTTGTCTGTCTTTTCTTTTGAGTAGTATTTAACGACTTGAAAAATGTCCTTGATTGCTGACAAGAAGTAGAGCCACAAGTGTGGATGAAAGACATTGCTAAGAACAACTTTCAGCTGAAATATTCAAAGGGGGGAGATAGAACTGTAGAGATCATATCCAGTAGATAAGTATGACCCCGGTTGAGAGATGGGGCCACCTACCTGTCTCAAAAATATTAATCCAGAATTGCTCTTATCAAAAGGAAATTCAGGCACAAAGAGTGAAGCAGAGTCTGAAGGAAAGGCCATCCAGAGACTGCTCCACCTAGGGATCCATCCCATCTGCAGACATCAAACCCAGACACTATTGCGGATGCCAAGAAGCTCTTGCTGACAGGAGCTAGGTATAGCTGTCTCCTGAGAGGATGTGTTAGAGCCTGACCAATACAGATGTGGAGACTCACAGTCAAGCATCGGAGTGAGCTCAGGGACCCCAATGGAGGAGTTAGGGTAAGGCCTAAAGGAACTGAAGGGTTTTGAAACCCATAGGAAGAACAACAATATCAGCCAACCAGACCATAAACCACCAACCAAAGAGTATACATGGTGGAACCATGGCTCCAGCTGCATATGTAGCAGAGGATTGCCTTATCTCTTATCAATGGAAGGGGAGCCTCTTCACCTTGTGGAAGCTTGATGCCCCAGCTTAGGGGAATGCTAGGGCAGTGAGGTAGGAGTGAGTGGGTTAGGGGAGCACACTCATAGAAGCAGGGGGAGGGGGAGAGAATAGGTTTGTGGAGGGGAAACTGGGAAGGGGGACAACATTTGAAATGTAAATAAAATAACCAATAAAAAAAAAGAACAACTTTACTGCCCAACTCTTCTAATGTACATATTGATCAATGTGCCAGTCTCTACAAAAACTTAAATATGTATTAAAAGCCGCACACTCTTTTCCCAGAGTTGGTTCTGAAATGTTTTCCTAAAAGAACTTATTGGAACTTGCTCTTCGGTGCTTGTATAGAGTTCTATCCTTTCTATACATCTAATTCATAAGAGCCGTAAGACAGAACTCCTAATCGTATTTACCAAATCCCTACAAGTTCTCTTCTGAGGAAATGAAAAGAAGGTAAAACTACGGTGTAAGCCATGAGATTGGGAGCATTAAGGACTCTTACTTAGAATGAAAGCAATTGGCTGCCCTGGCAACTTTGTCCACTTCTATCTCTTTTAGGCCAACCTCCCACAAACCCACAGATGTTACTCTTTAGCCTCAGGCCCAAGAAAATTCACATGGAAACAATCAACAAGTTACTACTTAAAACTTGTTTTCCAAGGTAATAAATAGATGTTTATAATACATAGATGTTTATAATAAATAGATGGTTTCATTATTTGGAGACCAGATGGAGACAGAGGTAGATTGCTTTGTCATATTGATAGTATAAAACTTTCTATTGTTTTATAGAAACATGTTTGTTTCCATGATCCAAAATGAGGTTGAGAATTTCAAAACCTAGCTTAAACTGAACCTGTGTATGGTTTTAATAAGTACTCCTGTGTGATTCTCCACAGGACAGTCCATATTTTAGTGAATTAATGGTTGGCCTAGAAACCAAAAGGATGTGTGTCAAGATTCACAAAATAATAAGTAGAAAACTCATCTTAATCAACCAAGGAAAATAATGTAAAAATAAATAAACAAACTTATGCAAATGTACCTTCAAATGCAATTTGTTTAAGAAATTACTCATTTCTATTTAGGTAAACAATCACAGGATAAAATTCCAAAAGAGAAAATTATTCAAATTATTTGAAGAAATAATGGTACCTAAACCTGAAATATACTAGAAGTTTCTTTTGTTTGTTTATTGTTGTTGTTGTTTTGTTTGTTTTATCTGAATAACTCTGATTAAATGTAAACATCCTAAAAATTCTTAGCTTCTGCAATCTACTACAATGTGAGTTTACTATATAACAAAATATGGACTAAACCACTGGTATTTTTACAGTCTCTAAATATTTGACTTCTGAGGGGAAAATAATGATGAATTATCTAACTTTTGCCTCAAATCTATGGAAAAAACAAAATGAAGACAATTATATAATGTTTGAGTGTATACACATGGAGATATATACATATATATATAATATATATACATATACACACACATATATATGTGTATATATATATGTATATATATATGTGTGTGTATATGTATATGTGTATATATGTGTGTATATATATGTATGTATGTATATATATATATATATATATATACATATATATATTCTCAAAATAAAAATAATCACTGGAGATCATCAAGGCAAGGAGAGAGGCACAGAACCCAGGAGTAAACTTCAGACCCATGAAGCCTTGGAAACTGCTGTCCAATGTAACCTCATCCAGAGCCCCTGCTCCCAACAGTTATGCTTTAGGTTCTGCACTTCCTCCAGTACTGTGGCATCTGAAGTTTGAACTTTGCCTACAAATTACAGACATGGGGAAGCCAAATGGAAAATGAGCAGCATCAAAGGAAATCAACAAATGTTATGTGTTATAAAGTTTAGAGCCTGGAGTGTGGTCAGATGAGCCTGTCATCTCTATACTTAGGAGGCATGGGGAGTGTGTGTGTGTGTGTGTGTGTGTGTGTGTGTGTCTTTCAGTGTGATACTGAATGCCCATCCTCGCCAGTCTGAAATTAGCTACTTTGATGTTCTATGATGTCCTATATCACCACAGGGCCAAAGTGAAGGAGCTAACCATCTATGGACTCAAACCCCTGAAACCATCAGACAATAAATCTTGCACCCTTTGAAGGTTTTTCTCAGGCTCTTTCATCACAATGGTAGAAAACTACTAACATTTCTTTCCTAAGGATAATATCTATCTTACTTTCTCATCTTGGATTGTTTTTTCCTCAGAAAGAAAATTTTAAAATGAGTATCTTGCATCTTCCACTAAAATATCAAAGAAACAGATTTCAAGTTTTATTTTTTACTATTTTATGCAGACAATGCATGATACATTTACATTTTGAGTATTAAAAAGAAAGCATATTCCTTTGATTATAAATACACATTAAAGTATAGTTGAACTTATTTTTATATCTATGGCTCACATTTTAATAACTCCTGATTGATTATTTGGAAAACTATCCTTAGAGTTGAGGAACTTTATTACCAAAGAAAATAACAATACATAATTATGAAGGAAAATATCTTTAGGACTCAGAGTTCAGCATTTATCAGCCAACACAAATTAGATTATAAAATTAAGTATGCAACTAGTGAAAGTCTATACATTATTTATGTCAATTGGATATTTCAAATTTTTTAAGAAAGCAGAAAAGTAGTATTAAGCGTCCTCTATAAAAAGTCTACCATAGTTGTAATAACTAACGGCAAAATAGGTGGTTTCAAAAAAATAAAAGCAATAAGCAGTAAATCTGAATTAATTCATTCTTCAGAGATAAGCTACAATCTGTGTGACTGGTGTGCCGTTTCTGTGCCCTGCTGATGTCCCTGCCACAACTAATTATCACAGTAGCTCTGGTTCTCAAATTTGGCTTCTGGAAGGCTACTCTTGTAAATATTTAATCTGTACCATGGTTCCAGGGTTTAACATCGAGAGCATTGTTAGGAATCTATAGTGTGTGTGTGTGTGTGTGTGTGTGTGTGTGTGTGTGTGTGTGTGTGTGATTGTCCTGTTGATATTTTGTCAGTTTCACGTGTGTATGAGTCTTAATTATTTTCACCTCCTAATACCTCTCTATTCCTCCAGCACTGAAACATTTCCTGACAGCAAGTCTTCCTCCTACTTCTGTGTCATTTGCATGCATAATCACTGGCCTTAGTTTGAATTGATGGCTTGAGCACAGGTGGGAAGTTATTTATTACAGTGTCTACATCACTAAAGAAATGGATACCCTTTTCCCCAACCACCAATAAACTGCATTCTTCCTTCTAAAATGAAATGCAAATGCCCTAACCTTGGATTGAAATTGTTTGAGTATTCACAATATCGGAAGTTGGCAGTGAATTTACTTCTTCTTCTTCTTCTTNCACACACACACACACACACACACACACACAGGGGGTTTTCTTTCCAATTCTCTAATTCTTAAAATTCTTTTTTTTTTCTTTTTTTTTGTTTTTTTTCAAGACAGGGTTTTTCTGTATAGCCCTGGCTGTCCTGGAACTCACTTTGTAGACCAGGCTGGCCGCGAACTCAGAAATCCGCCTGCCTCTGCCTCCCGAGTGCTGGGATTAAAGGCATGCGCCACCACGCCCGGCGAATTTACTTCTTCTTGATATTAAAAAACTACAATAAGAAATTCTGCCTTCTAAATCATGGTTATCAGTCCTTAATGTATAAGCAAGAATACATCTCTCTCAATTCAATACCACTATCCAGTGACATCAGCTCTCACAAACCTCCAGGTAGTTTTAACCCCGCAGGTCTTCAGGTTAGTGAGACTACCGGGCTCAGTAAATCGCTTTGTTTTGAAGCTGTGCTGGAGAAAACAGGAGACTACAAGATAAATCTGTCAATGACGGGTTCTTTAAGACTACATAAATCCTGTGAAATTTGTGTATCATCCTTTACTTTGAACAAATTAGCCAATTAACTCTGTAACCTGTTTCTCTTTCTCAAGTTGGCAACCTTGGTCCAGGAAATGTTCCACTGCATGCATTTAATTAGCATCAGTACGCCAAAACTTCACATTAGATGTTTCTCCTGACCAACTGAACATGATATGCAGCTGAAATCAGCCAAAGCACTTTGGTAGTTTGATTCAGTATTCCCTTAAATGAGTTATTTACTAAAGTAGACACTTGTGTCTGTTTAACCATAGAAACACCAACTTTATTAGTCTTAAAAACCTAAATAATGTTTTTATAGGACTAAGTTCATGTGTCACATGCATCAGTACATTCAAATACCTCTGGCAACTATGACCATAAAAGGACTATAGACATATTAATGATACAATGTCACGATTCAACAGAATAATATAGAATATACAGTTCTATTGTATTTAGGAACTACTGTTAAAGTTGTTACACATATACTTTGGTACAACATTCAGGTTATGAGTTCACTTTTCTGTCCCTAGAAAATTTTGTATTGAAGTCTGAAAGACCAATTATCTGAATTGTTGGCTGACTTGAAACTAGCTGATATACCTAATGCAAAGTGTGGGAATCCTTGTGATTGCATAGTTATAAATGTAACATTAAATGGGACACAGAGACAAACACATACATATTATACTGCCACAAGCCACATTTAATACATAACTCTGTGCATATGAAGTACAAAAAGAGATTCAAATCCATCCTAATTGGATACTCAATAAGCAAGCATCTTGCCAAAATTTTTTCTCCCAACAAGAAACTGGGCTGCAAGATTTAATTTGAATGTTAACCAAATTGATTTTTTCCCTAGTTGTTTACTTGATAGAAATCATGTTTGAACAACTTTCATTCCAAAAGTGTAGCTAGGATGGTTGGAGGAATCAGTGACTACCACCAGGCTTTGGTCAGCTTTGAGCACTAGGCATGCCAGCACTTCTATGGAGCAGGAATATGTAAAAAGAAGTATATTCAGAATTTCTCCATCCTGGCATACACTGCTTGGCTTTTCTCATGGGAAAGAAGCTAATGAAAACAGTATGTGAAGGAAAGAATGACTCACTCAACATAGAAACCACAAGGGGTGGAGTCCAGGTGGCTTCTATACTGTAACAGTGGGCAGCAGCACATGGAAGACTGTGCCTGCTACAGTCCTCATCTCTTTGCTTACCTTAGGTCCTGACATTACACTCTGTCACAATGACAGATATAAACAACCAAAGAAAGAATAATGAACATTTATCTTAAGTGAAATAAATTTTAGAGTGAATCAAAACATCATTGCTCATCACAGAAATCACAAAGATCTACAGATGTTAAAGATATGGCAGGTTAAGGGCCTGATAATTTCTTTTTAGGTCAAAAAAAATCGAATTTAATTTAAATATATTATGTACATTTAATAACATTATATGTACCCATATAATAATATATATAATGTAATATAACAATATATAATATATAAAATTACATGTATTATTCTATATTATATCATATATCTAACATGTGGCAGAACAGGGAAGAGCAAGACTTCATGAGATCAGTGATCTGAATTTTATAGAGTTTCTGGAAGGTTTAAAAAAGGAAAAAGTAGAGTGTATGTGTGTGTGTGTGTGTGTGTGTGTGTGTGTGTATTTGTGTAAGTCTGTGTTGTAACAGGTAGAGACACACAGGAGATTAGAGAGATTTTGTGTTAGAGAAAATTGAAAACACACAGAAACACAAAAAAATAACAGACACTGGGAAGAAATTAGTAAGTGCTGCTTTTTTGAATTGAAACCACCAAACCACATTTTGTACTATAAAATAATTACACTGCTTTTAGTCAATGTTATTTTCACTTTACATTTTTTTAAATTGCTACAATCTATATCTACATAAGATGGTCGTCTCATGTTGGAGACAGAAACTTAACAATGTAACGTTCTAATTATTTTAAAACTATGACCAGCAATAAGATTTCATGCAAACTTTCTGATTTGTTTAGATGGGAGAGAAAATCATGGGAGGCTTCCCTGATTTGGTTCCATTTGTGGCAGCTGAGCAGTAATTTGTCAAGAGAAACACAGTTCAGGTGAGGAGAACTGTGTGAGGTTTGAGCTCAGGAAGTGCTTGTTGTACTCTGGGAACTAAACACTGATGTGAGGTTCTGAGTTGCTCTTCAGTCCAGTTTTAGCACTCAAGAACTATTCATAGCTATGGTTTATTTCATAGCTTTGTATTCATTAAATTGCTAATAGTCTATCAGAATTTGTATAGAACCATAACAGAATGTATTGTTATAATCTTTTTGGAACTCTCATCTCATTCAAAACAGTTTTGTGATAACTTAAAATATTATTTTGATAATACTATTTTTTGAAGAAAAACTTGAAGAATTTTATTGCAATTTGGGAAAAGGATTGAAGATATACACATATTATAGTTAATATCCTATAACTTGAAATTTACAATTTATAAGATAGATGAATATTATAATCTACTTCATGTATGGTAATGCAGATAAAGTCACTCCAAGGAAATCATAAAATATATATTAGCAGCATTCATGAACATTGTCTATGGATTCATTGTTGAGATGGACTTAATATTTACTGAAAATGGATATTCTACAGTAAATGTCTAACTTGTATTGAAGTAAGAACTGCTTATATTATGTACTGGATATTAGTATGCTTTTGTTTGCTGTATATACCTTTTCAAGTTTTTGTGCAGATACTAACTTTTGAAATCTTTAGTTGGGCCTTAGAATCCTACGTGAATTTGGGGTCTCCTGTGTCATTTGTTCTCTCCCTCATTCTTATTCAGATACCCTGATAAGGGTTTTTGTTATTATCAGTTTGCCATGGTGTGTGTGTGTGTGTGTGTGTGTGTGTGTGTGAGAGAGAGAGAGAGAGAGAGAGAGAGAGAGAGAGAGAGATATCTCAGTGCGCAATCAGAGGCCCACACATGTTAGGAAAATATGTTACCCTTGAGCTGTATCCCCAGCCATAGCTACTCTGAAATGTTTGGTTCCCAAACTAAGATACTACCTTCTCAAATATCACTTTTACACTACTCTGCTTTATGCCTGGGCTGTTTTATCTTGAAGAATTACTAGTCATTTGTCATGCTGTTTTATCTTGAAGAATTACTAGTCATTTGTCATGATTCAGTTTAAATGGAATGAAGTCATGGAAGCATTTCATGACTACCTCTCCCATTAACTAAATTAGAAAGAATTGTATAGTTCCATAGTATCAAACCATGATGATAATTTTTAAATAATTGGGAAATTTCATTGTTAGCTTCTGTCACCAACATGAAGCAATAATTCAATATAGTTATGAATTATACTAGTTCTCTTGACTCCTTCAGTGAGTCAGAGAAGAACCTTGCCTGTATAATGTCATTACATGCAGCATGAATGAACCAGAGAATAAACCAGAGATGAGCTAGTGAATAGAAAGTAAATGAATCAGGAAATGAACCAGTGAATGGACAAGTGAGCCAGCCAATGAATGAACCAGTGAGTGGGTGGGCAAGTGAGCCAGCCAGTGGATGAGCCAGTGAATGAATGAGCCGGTGAATGAGCTATTGAATAAACCAGAGAATGAGCCAGTGAAGGAGCCAGTGGATGCACCACTGAATAAACAAAAGAATGAGCCAGTAAACAAACCAATGAATGAGCCAGTGAAAGAACCAATGAATGAAACAGTGACTGAGCCATTGAATAAACCAGAGAATGAAGCAGGGAAGGAGACAGTGGATGAGGCTATGAATGAGTCAAAGAATGGGCAAATGAATAAGCCAGTGAGTCAACCAATGAATGAAAAGATGCTGTCTTGCTGGAACACAATGATAACTGGATCATGACAGTTACATGGTACATAAGACATGTCATCTCTCCAGCTTTTCCTTACTATGTGATCTTGACATATCTCTTAATCTCACTTGACATCAAATTATTCTTTAGAAAACTCAAACAAAACCAGCCACTAGTTTATCCATCTCAAAATATATGTAAGGACCAAAAAGATCATGTGAAATAGCATGAAAAGCATAAAATAGTGTAAAGGTAATTAATACAGATGTGGTCATTCTATCATTATTGAATATAAATTATATCTCTAACTTAATGGGTTAATAGCTATTATACATTTAAATATGCTATTTATATATAGTCACCATAAAATAAATAAATGTTTTCCAATGTTGTTCAAATTCTAGTCCACAGAATTCTTTGGGCCTACATCTACTGTTGCCATGTTTGATGATGACAAGTAGTCTAAAAACTCGTCTAACTCCTCATTTTTCAGGTCATATCTCTAAATTTGCAAGTGAAATAATTGCTTTCACAGCTCAGAAGTGGAAGCATGACTGATAGACACCTTCAGATTATCCCTTTGTAAGAATACCATTACCCATGAAAGCAGGCAAGTTCTATACGCAAAGTCCTGGGCATTGCTTTCAGTCTTCATCATTTACATTTGAGTCTAATAGAGTCATAAAATTTGAATAGAAGCAAAAGCAACCTGGACTAAAGCGATTTGTTAAAATAAAGAAAAGGCAGATTTTTCTGCCTGTTAGCTGAGCAACAATGTGGTAAGACTAACTCTCCACTACAACCCAAGTGTATGCTCAACACTGAAAACAAACTGTGAAAGCTTGGTGGGTTTGAGATTGGCTTAAGAAGATGTGAGATCCAACCATATACCTGGAGTTTCTAAGCCATGATAAGTTGACATATCAGACTTAGATATAACAATAGAACTATAACAATAGAACTTGAATAAAAATAAAGGCTGGAAGCATATAAATGGATTTATTATCAAATCAGAGATGATAATACACTTGAATCCCTCCATAAGATATACTCTGTATAAGGAGTTTGCATTAAGGGGTGTGTGTGTGTGTGTGTGTGTGTGTGTGTGTGTGTGTGTATTTTGCTCTTCATGCTCTTATTTAATTCAAATTCACTGTCTACAGTTGTGGACTAGTCCCAATAAATTGTATAAAATGTATAAAAATAGTGAGATGTCACTTCTCAGGTACAACAATACAATTCCATCTTGTTTGCATTTCCTCTCGCTCCCTTTTGTTTTTCCAGTACTCACTTGAAGTCAGCTAGCATGTTATGAGAAACTAATGAAAAGACTCAACAAGGACGTTTGTCTCATACCAGCATTCAAGTACGGAAGAAGTGAATTAGACAAAGATTATGGCAGGTACCTTGGAGGAGGATCCACTCCCAATCAAGCTTTAAGATGACTGCAGCCTCAGTCATCAACTATCAGTGGAAGAAAAGATAATAAAAGAGTGAGATACTCACTCTAAAACTTACCTAAGTGCAAAACACTCAGAGAGCAATGTGAATTTTAAATAAAAATAAATAAATACGATTGCAGCACAATTAGTAAGTCAATTGTGCTAAAATCTCAACTCTTTGGTGATGTGCATGCTCCATGAGGAGTGGATAGCCAGAATACAGCACCCCGACAGGTTTCAACTTGCACTCACACTATGCACATGGCTCCTAAGTATTCGAGCTGTGAATTTAATGTGATCTCAGCCTGGCGATGTATCAATGTGTTGGGTAGAAGTAATATATATTCTCTCTGAAAAAATTTCTATTTATTGAACCCAGTGATCTTTTCCAGGCTTATTTCTCTAAATTTTCAAATTAAACTTCAATCCTACAGCTTAGAAATAGACATTTCTAAGAACAATGCACCCGAAAAGAGAAATTAGATCCACAAACCAGATGCTGGACTTTAAACGTTAAGCATTTATTTTAGCCTTGGTCATTAATAGTGAAATCCAAATATCATGAACAAAAGCAATTTTTAATATAGTCACTAAAATGGAGAAATGATGGGTCGTTCTGCTTGGTAGCAGAGCAGAAGTGGAGTTAACATGCTAATTCAGTCCACTAAGGCCAAATGTACACTTACCACTGTGTACACTATTCTGACTCTGTCGTTGCAGAGGGAGATAACATGATGTGGGAACTCTATTACCAATATTAGTGGGGTTTAGAAGTCTGTGAAGCTGTAAGAAATCCCATGAGCCTCAAAGAAAAAAAATCATGACAGTTTCAAAAAGGAATAGTAGAACTGTGATCAAGAAGGTTAGACTTGAAAAAAATTCAAATTTGTATTAATAACCATTGATTATGACATTCTTAAAATAAAATAATTTACCAAAGTACAAGAACGAAAGAACAGTACTGGGTAGTCACGTCTACTGGTAAAGTAGCAGTATCAGTATATCTTCAGCCACAGCCATCTTCCATGTACACTGTGCCACATAATAAAAGGAATTTAGATGAGAACTGGAAGGGAAATGTGAAGAAGAGTCTTCGTATTTAGTATGTTTGAAGGTCTATGCACAGCCAGTTGGATCAGAAGGATGGTTTGCAAACTGCTTCATAGGCTCTTACTAATGGATAGGATTTACAGACTTCCAAATCCCTATAAACTCTGGATTTGTGCCTACACTCTGGAAAGCTCTCTGGGTATGAAAGTCCTCTGATCTCTAGTTGCTTGTCTGATGTTGCTTCAACTAACTCTGCCAGAATGCTATAAGCCCTTCATTACCATTGTACCTAAATTGCTGAAATATGGAGGTTTTCTCCTCTTTACCTGATCACATCCAGGACTTATACTAAGTCATAAAAGCATCCAGAAAGACATGCAAAAAACCACCTGCGGAACTGTATAAAGTGACGATGTAAAAATTCTTAGTACCATGTGTTTATAGCTGTCCAGTTTTGTATAAAATCCAAAGATACAGTTGGGACTCTTGAGCTTTTACAGAATGGTGACTGCCTAGGGGAGAACACAGGAATTGATAGTCAAGTTCATAAGCTTTGTCAGGTTTAGATGTCTGCCATATTTATTATAATCATTTTCACTCAGTGCCAGATTTTAATAATTTGGGAATTAATTTTTAGAAGAAAACTTTTTTCTACTGTTCTTATCTAACCTCAATGGGAGCATTATAGCACTAAAGTTAACTGCACAGTGGCACATTATTTTGGGTCTTTTGTCTTTTAGAGTGTAAGAATAAAATTAATGATGTTTTTATGTCTGTCTGTGTGTGTGTGTGTGTGTGTGTGTGTGTGTGTGTGTGTGTGTGTTACTCTTCTACTGCTGTAATAAACATGTCCAAGGCAACTTATAAATGGTATCTGCATCACGTTGTGGAGCAGGCAGACGGGGATATCACTAGAGTTAGCTGAGAGCTATAACCCCACAACCCCAACACACACACACACACACACACACACACAGAGAGAGAGAGAGAGAGAGAGAGAGAATGAGAGACAGTGAGACAGTGAGAGCAACAGAGACAGAGAGAGAAAGAGACAGAGACAGAGACAGAGAGATAGAGAGAGAGAGACAGAGAGAGATAGAGATAGAGACAGAGAGAGAATGAGAGACAGTGAGACAGTGAGAGCGACAGAGAGAGACAGAGACAGAGACAGAGAGAGAGACAGAGAGAGAGAGAGAATGAGAGACAGTGAGACAGTGAGAGCATCGGGAATTGGATGGGCTGTTGAAACTTCAAAGCCCACCACCCAAATGACACGCCTCCTCCAAAACACCACTCCTCCTAATCCTTTCCAAACAGTTTCATCAACTGAGGACCAAGCATTCAAATATATGAGACTATGTAGGCTTTGTTATTCTCATTCAAACTACCACAGTATGTCTTTGTGCAAGTACATGGGGTGCCTGCGGAATCCAGAAGAAGGCAGGAGATCCTCTGAAAATGAAGTTATAGGAAGTTGTGAACTGCCATATGCACGCTAGAAGTCTAACTATAGTACTCTGTAAGAGTAGCAAGCATTCTTAAACACTGATGCACCTCTTCAGCACCCTGAGTAGTCCTCCATTGTGTAAATGTACCACATTTTTTTTGTATCCGTTCCTCTGTTGAGGGACATCTGGGTTCTTTCCAGATTCTGGCTATTATAAATAAGGCTGCTATGAACATAGTGGAGCATGTGTACTTATTACAATTTGGAACATCATTTGGAAGAGATGCCACTTGGTCTTGCAAATTTTATATGCCCCAGTACAGGGGAACACCAGAGCCAAGAAGTGGGAGTGGGTGGGTGGGGAAGCAGGGTGGAGGGAGTGTACTGGCTAGCTTTGTGTCAACTTGACACAGCTGGAGTTATCACAGAGAAAGGAGCTTTAGTTGGGAAAATGCCCCCATGAGATCCAGCTGTGGGGCATTTCCTCAATTAGTGATCAAGGGGAAGAGGCCCCTTGTGGGTGGGACCATCTCTTGGCTGGTAGTCTTGGATTCTATAAGAAAGCAGGCTGAGCAAGCCAGGGGAAGCAAGCCAGTAAAGAACATCCCTCCATGGCTTCTGCATCAGCTCCTGCTCCCTGACCTGCTAGAGTTCCAGTGAACTGCATCCTTTGGTGATCAATAGCAGTATGGAAATGTAAGCTGAATAAACCCTTTCCTCCCCAACTTGCTTCTTGGTCATGATGTTTGTGCAGGAATAGAAACCCTGACTAAGACAGGGAGGGTATAGGGGACTTTTGGGATAGCATTTGAAATGTAAATGAAGAAAATATCTAATAAAAAATTTTAAAAAAAGAAAAAAAATTATCCAAGATGTCTGGGCCTGCTTTGAGTTTTAGTGTTTCTTTTTTGATTGTGAAAATGAAGATAAGCAAACAAAGTTTTAAAAAGTAAGATTATTCTGTCTCTCCTTGTGTCTGTTTGCCATGTCACATTTTAAAATTCATTTGTCCTTTTCATGATCTCTTATGACATCCTTGCATATGGTCCCTCTGCATCTGATCTTGACTTGAGGAGTTCAGTCTTAACAGTGAAGCTGTGTGTTATGTAAAATATGGATGAGTCTATGCCACATCTTAGGCCATTGCACAGGTTTTTCTTTTGCTATAAATGCTTTAAGAATCTCGGGGGTATAGGGAACTTTCGGGATAGCATTTGAAATGTAAATAAAGAAAATAATAATAAAAAAATACAAGACTGCAAAATTCATACTAAGAAAAAAAAAAAAAAAAGAATCTCTAAGTGACTTTCTCATTGTGTATGTACTGCCTGATTATCTAATCTCCCTGGTGGCTCATTCTGCTGTAGCCCCGCCAGCTGGCTCACTGTTCCATTAAAACCACAGCCAGTCCTGATTTTAAGATGTTTGTTCTTCATAGTGTCTCTGATTCTCAGATAAACATAAGGGAGTTTCAGTGACCTTTAACTCGTCAAATAATCAGACCACGAAAGTATTAAAGAGGAAAAATACATTAATTATTATGTTAAAATATCAAGCTTTGTGTTTTGAAAATGTTGCTAAGTGATAATGCAAATTACAAACTAAAGTTGAAGCATACATAATAAATGAATGTTTATAAATTCAAACTATATAATCCAAATGCAAAATAATGGTATAATAATTTTTATCGAGCCAACAGGAAAATATGAGATGGACAAATGAACCAAAGCTCATAAATGAACAAGTAAGGAAAACATTAAGTTAACCAACAAGAAATAAGATTTAAAACTGTATTGAGATACTGTCTTAAATCTTCCAGTCTGATTATTTTTTAAAGTCCAAATTGTTACCCGCAGGTGGTGACAGTACACATTGACACAGATTTTGCAAAATATTATATGATAAAATAAAGTTGTACATTTGGATATGTGATAATTCAGCAGTTTCACTGTCAGTATTTATCCAAGAGAAATTTACACATATGTACCAGGAGAAAAATACAAAATTATGGCAACATTGTTCATAGTAACACAAAAATAAGAGCAATAAGAGCAAGCTATGTACTTCTTTCAACAAATAAGTACAAATAAGTGCCTACTCTAAGAATGAAATATATAACCATTAGGATCAACCCTAATGATATAAATAATTTCCCAAAATATACTGTAAAATATAATCTGCAGAACATATATATATAATATTAGATTATTATAAAAATTCTAAAATGAATACAAAATAAAACAATGTATTAGTTAAGAAAATATTTATATATAATAAAACTATAAGAAAATCAATGGAAGAATTAAAAAGAGAGTCAATAAATTTAAGTGGTTCAATCAAATGACAGTGGACATTGCTTTACTTACACATCGCAAATATATCAGCGTTTGTTCTAGAACTTTGCTGTAGACCTGAACCTATACTATATATTTGTATGTGTAAGTATTGTTCTATAAATATTAGAGAATCAAAAGAAAAATCTTCAGTAGCATATAAGAAGAAATCTATAATCCCTGAAGTGATGATATATTAAGCAGCCAGTTTCTTCAGTGTGATATGTGATACAAAATATAATTATGTTTTAAGTATATGTGTGCATAAAAACATTTTAAGATAAAATAATGAACAAAATATGGAAAATATTAGCTACTTCCTAGTAGGAAGATATACTGTGAATAGTTTTGGTCTCAAGTTTTATATAAGAGGCAGGTGTTGGATTATATACTCAGAGAAAAATATAGATTAATAACATTATAGGAATCTTACTACAGAACCATCAGAAATTGTAAAACAATCTGTGTTAAGCAAAAATTCATTTGTGCCATTACAAGATAAAATGTGGATTTCCTTATATATATATTGTTTTGACAGGGTAACATTGCCCAAAACTCACTGTGTAGATTGGGCTGGTCTCAAACTTACAATGATCCACATATCTCTAACTTAGAGTGCTGGGATTAAAGCCTTTCACCACCACACCCAGCTAAAATGTGACCTTTTTGAAAAGCAAATTAGTTTCCATCAGGTGTGACAGCTTAGAAAAGGCTCAAGTGACTGGTCCCAAACAAAATGATTGTTGTAACTTTTAAATACAGGAGAACATCCACAGTAGGGTAGAAGTGTATGTTTCACTAGTCACAAAAAGTAATGTTTATGGAAACTATTGATGGTATTTTACAGCCACTAACTTTTCAAGGTATGCCAGATCATTTAGAAAACCACATGGTACCTGCATGGCCCTGTGATAAGAAGCAACAACAGCAGCAAAGGAGAGTGAGCCTGGTTCATTTTTTTAAAGAATTAATAAAAATATTATTAAAAGAAATAAAGAAGTCCATATTCAGCTTAAACTACTAGAACTTTGGCATTACATCTAAACACTCCAGTTTTCTAAAATTGTTCTTAAAAGCCACAACACCAAAGTAAATGTCTTCAACAATAAATCCCCTCACAGTTACCACATCTACAATTAGTCATGTAATCTAAGCAAGAGTCATTCTTACTAACATTCTACTGTGGAACATGTTTCCTTGCTGGAGAAATATTTCCCAGCATATTAGAGGATGTGTGGAGCTCGGCTAGCAATCCAGCTCACAAGGAAAACCTGCATGACCTGTTTTGCACTGTTATATTTTCTTTTGTCAAGTTGTATGTTTTATGCCTAGAAATGGAACTGTTTAAGCCTTCTGTATTTACCCAATGATAAACAAGAAGCAAGTACAGTAACCCTGTACTTATGTAGGAACACACAAACACATTGTAACAATAATTAATGAAAAATAGTTTACTCAATCTATGTCAGTGGTCCTCAACCTTCCTAATAATACGTGACCCTTTAATACAGTTTCTCAGGTTGTGATGACCCCAACCATAAAACTCTTTCTGTTGCTATTTCATCACTTCAATTTTGCTACAGTTATACATGGTAATATAAATATCCATTTTCTGATGGTCTCAGGTGAACCCTGCAAATGGATTATTTGACCCCAGAGCTGTCATAATTCACAGGTTGAGATCACTGGTCTAGAGGTTTTTGGTTTTCTTAATAGTGTGGTGAAATTGCCAGGGGCAGGTATTATAAGAAACAAAAATCACCTTGAAAATTGTTGAGATGCAAAAAAGTAATTTCTGAGTGTCCTTGTGTTCACATGTTTGTCCAAATAAAGAATCCTATGGCTGATTGGATTTGAGATACCACTCTTTGAGCAGAATGTTACCTTGCTGCATTGCACCCAGTTCAGAAGAGTGTCTATGCCTTAAGGGAACCCCAAGCCAACTGGGGCCTATTTAAAGTGGATCTACTATTCTGAAAGTTGTAAAAACATGATATGAGGGAAGGTGACTATGTGTCAATATAATACCATATAGAGAGTGAACACCAGCAAAGAATTCTATGATTATAGATGGAGAAGAACATGTGGCTAAGTGTTGAAAGCAATAACAAAGGGGTTAAGAATAATTATCCTAGAACACTTGTTTACCAGATTCTGACACCGAATCGTTTCTTTCATATGGACTGAAACAGCTGACTGTCCTTCGTATTTCCCAACAGAGGCCTGAGTCAGGCTTACTACACACAATTTTAATAATTTTTCTCTAACATACAATAATCTTTGAAGGGGTAATTGCAAATCCCCCTCTGGGTATGTGACAATAATTAATAATAATTGTTTTACATAGTGTTAGAATAATTTTTCCATGTCTCTTGATATAAAGTTGATGAATAGCTGTAACACGAGAAAGAGATGAATGGCTGATTAAATTCTACTCAGATACTTAAAGTTAGCTTTTTGTTATTTTTAACTTCTCACACCTAGTAAAAAATGTGTTATATATAGATTCCATTTATCTGGAGAAAGCACGATTGAGAGTGACTCACTGAACCCAAAAACTGAAGTGAGAGAAAGTAAAAAGACATTTTCTGTGTTATGTTTGTAGGAAGCAACAGCCTTAGTTTAAAAAGATTACTTGGTCCTGGAAATGCACATTTAAAATGGTTGTAAAACACTTTGTGGCTCTAGTGACAGTTGGAGCGACATGATCTTCATAGTTGGCAATGCCTCCAGAAAAACAAAGTTTGCCAACTTACTATGCATTTGTGTCAAATTACTCTTAAACTACTGCTAATTTTCCCTCTTGGGTACACATGTGTGTGCACATGAATGCACATATCCAACTGAACTGGAACTATTGAATCATTCTTAAACACGGTGTGGAGATGTGGGGACAGGGCTCCAAGGGTAAGAAAATTTGCTTTACAAGCATGGGACCTAAATTTGGATCCCTAGTCCTCCCTTCCCCCAAAAACCAGATATGTCCATCATACCTATAAACTCAGTATTTCACTGGAGGAATCAGACAGGCCAGCTCAGTCAGCACAAGGATCTTCTTCAGTGAGAGACACCCCCCTTCACACACACACACATGAAAAACAACCAACACACACACAAAAGACATTCAAATGAAACACACATGGCAGGGTCTCTCCTATAAAAACAAAATTGGATGGGTGTAGTGTGTGTGTGTGTGTGTGTGTGTGTGTGTGTGTGGTGTATAGTGTGTGTGTGTGTGAGAGAGAGAGAGAGTGTGTGTGTGTGTGTGTGTCTGTGTGTGTGTGGTGTATAGTGTGTGTGTGTGAGAGAGAGAGAGAGAGAGTGTGTGTGTGTGTGTGTGTGTGTGTGTGTGTGTCTGTGTGTGTGTGGTGTATAGTGTGTGTGTGAGAGTGTGTATCCCTCTCCCCATTTCTAGTTTACTCCATTCTTAGGAACTTAGATTCTGCCACTCCTTCCAAAAGGATTTAACTACTATCAAGTCACAAAATGGAAAATAAAATGTTTCAGTACCTAACTTTGCCACTCAGTATAGTTACCAGGAACATACAGACTAAACAGGATGTACTTATGTAGGAACACACAAACACATTGTAATGATAATTTATGAACAATAGGCCACTAGTTTTTAAAAGTGCATGAAGCAGTCATTGGGAGCATTTGAAGGGAGGAAAGGGTAGGGGGGGATGGAGTAACTATGTGATCATCTCAAAAAATAACTAAATGATTAAAATCAAGCCTTTCCTATCAGCCCTGCCTGGGGCTCTGCTGTAATCCCAGCACTCAGGCTGGGCCAAGAGGATGGAGGTCCAGGGCTGATCTTAGCTGCACAGTGATTCTAAGGCATGCCTGAAGTATGGAAGAACATCTCAAAACAAAGAAGTTGCAGATATACAAAAATCCCACTCCCTTCTTTTTTATGTTTCTTACATTGAGTTTCACCAAGCATGCACACAAGACACACACATGAACATATATTAATGCTATTTCCTCCTATCTCCAGGCTCTCTTCACTTTTCCCAGTCCAGCAAAGTCTCTTGCCTTTCTTCAGAGCTCAAAAGGCTTCTTTTTTCTGATACTTAAATTACTGCATATTACTGGCATACAAGCATAGTATGCATGTATACACACACACATGGGAGAGAGAGAAGGGGAGAGAGGACTTCTCAGTCTCCCTAGAGATATGATGCGTAGAGTCTGGACATAGAAAGTTGCTCCTATTTTTTGTTTGCATTAATCAGCCTACTAAATCCTAAATTCCTTTTCTCAGTCATTGTATGGTGATAAGTTTCATTATAGATTTTTAAATTTTCACAATACTATACTGTATTCACATATTACCCCTCCCTTGACCAACTCTTCATTCCTCATGTGTCCCCTCCCTTCACCCTCTTAAATTTAAGAATTCTGTTTGTTATTGCTTTGTTCATACAGACATATACATACTCACATACACATACCCCCCCACACACACTCACATATACTTACACACACTCACACGCTCACATACATACTCAAATAGACTCACACACTCAATCATACATTAACATACACAAATATATGCACACTCACACACAGTCAAGCATACACACACACTCACATACACACTCATACACATACATACACTCATGCACACAAACACAATCACAAACATATATACACTCACACACATACCCATACACACACACACACACACACACACACACACACACACACACACACCACATGTCAATTATTCAACTGGGTTTGAATAACCTATCAGGAAGTTTGCCCCTGAAGACAATTCTTTTTTTTTTTTCTCTCTCTCTATTTTCTTTTTCTTTTTTCATTTTCTTTTTACTTATTCACTTTACATCCTGCTCACTGCCCCCTCATGGTCATCCCCTCCCATAATCTTTCACCCTTATCCTCTAAGTGGGTGGGGCTCCCTGGGTATCCCCCACCTTGGCACTTCAAGTCTTTGCAAGGCTAGGCACTTCCTCTTCCACTGAGGCAGTACAGCTAGAGGAATATATCCCACCTACAAGCAACAGGTTATGGGACAGACCCCACTTCAGTTGTTCTGAACCCACATGAAGGCCAAGGTGTGCATATGTTAAATATGTGCATGGAGGCCTAGGTCTAGCCCATGTATGCTCTTTGGTTATTGGTTCAGTCATGAGAGCCCCACAGGTTCAGGTTAGTTGCCTCCATTGATCTTCCTGTGGAGTTCCTATTCCCTTCGGGGTTGCAGACAACTCATTTCTTAGCAGCCCTCAACTGCCACTTTTCATCTAGGATGGGCCTTGTGAAACTTGTCACTCCCACTTTTGACTGTCAATATAAACATATTGTTGAGATTCATGGGTACAGCTTTCCTATCACATATAGAGGACACACCTTGCCCTTCTAGCTCTTACAGTCTTTCTGCCTCGTGTTTGATCATGTCTCCAAGCTTTGGGTGTGGAGATGAACTGTAGATCTGTCAGTGGGTTTGGCTCAGGGTGTTCAGTTGTAGATCTCTCAGTGGGGTTTGGCTGTGGGTGTTCAGTTGCAGATCTATCAGTGGGGTTAGGGTGTGGGTGTTCAGCTGCAGATCTATCAGTGGAGTTTGGGTGTGGATGTTCAGTTGTAGATCTATCAGTGGGTTTGGGTGTGTGTGTATTCAGTCGTAGATCTATTAGTGAGTTTGGGCATTCCATGTTCACTGCATCTCCCTTTTCTCTCTTTACACTTTCCTGGTTTCTGTGATTACTGTGGGCTAAATACTTTATCTAAAGGTTTGGAAGTAGCATCCACAAATAGAAGAGATCTGGCATTTGTCAATTCTGGGCCTGGGATAGCTGATTCAGTATATTCTATCCATATATTTGCAAATTGCATGATTTCATTTTTCTTTACAGCTGAATAGGGGTTTTGTATATGTACCAAATTTACAGATTTAGTACAGTCCACAAACCTAAAGCCATTTTAGTTCTTTCTTATAAATTACTTCTGCAAAACCTTCCCTGGTCTATTAAATTTGCAGCCTACTGTTGAATGGCATTAGGATGGGTATTTTGACCTACTGTTGTCACTGTGGTCTATTTAAAAGTTGGAGAAATCCCCAGCAAATAGTTTGAACTCTGCAATTGGTTACTAAGTAAGACAGCACATTATCCATGCAATACTTTATTCTCTACACGTTGCATTTTGGATGGAGAAAAATCTTTGCCATACAGGTCCTGCTGAATGTGCATGACATCCTAAATGTTTACAGGCCCTATTCCTCTGGTTTCTATATCAGAATCACATTTCCCGTTCCTTACTTCTTTAATATAAACCCTTTGGGGGCACATTTTAGGGTCTCTGTATATGTCCCTCCATAGCCCACACTATGCATAAGAGTCTTATTCCACTTTTCCCAGCTAAAGCTTGCTCAAATTTCAACTCATAGTAAGATCCTTTCTTTCTGGGAACATTCTCTAGCCTTCTGTTCATCAATTCTATACTCATTGTCCAGTGGTATTTCACACAGCATGTGAACCAATACTACTGTTACACATTAACAACTCATGGCTGCCATACCTCCTGTAACCTCCTGAAAGTAGAGATTCTTCTCATTTTCACAATTGCTTTCCCATGATGTAGTGTAGTAGCTAGTCATCAGTCACTGATCTATGGCCAGCAAAGGTTAAATTTATGATGGCAAGGATTACATACAGAAAACTGGCCAAATTATTGTGGCTCATTCACATTTATTCCAAATTAAGAGGAATAGAAGGAAATAAATCCCTCTAGTTAATAAGGAAACATTTTTAATTAACACTAAGTAAAATAATCAATCTGATGAGGATGTGTGTGTCAAAGATTGGAAAATCTTATTGAAAGCTCTTCTCAAGCTGATAAATCAACTTGACTAATGAAATTACAATTTAATTTAGCACTGACAAAATCATATTCATATCAAACATATCCATTAATCAAACACTAAAATAGTCATTCAGTTAAATAGTATTAGCCAACACTAGCATTGATCTTGACAAAATTTTGAATGTGGCTTAGTGTGAGTTGAAGCTCTAATTGATTATATTTTTCCTAAGTACCCAATGACACTGATGTGTACATTGTGTATTTAAATAAGATCAATGTTAATTGCAGCAGAAGAGATTTTGAATACCTCCTTTTAGCAAGGAAGTTTAAAATTTTAGCACATGATAAAGATTCAACTTTAGGAAATTAATCTGTCACAAAGAAAAAGTGAAAACAGTTAACACTGAATAACTACTTAGAATGAAAGCTACTATATTATATTTCATATAATTATAATTTCTGTGATTTTTCCCCATATTTGATGAATCAATAACAAAGAAGTATAAATTTAAGCCTACTACTATATTATAAATTTAATGAATTTTGTGTGTATATGCCTGTACACATCATTATATAAGGAAAAACATAAATTAAACTTTGTGTGTCAAAAAATGAAACATAAAAATGACTTGTGCAGAAAATAGCATGCCTAAAAATCTAATCAATTCAACTGAAACCTTGGAATTCAATAAGGGGTGCATTACAAAACACATATTCAAAAAGCAAAGCCTAGTCAATATTCAAGTAACAATCAATTAAAAGTAACATTATAAAAATCACTCCATTTGTGAGATCAGGTTGGTGAGATGGAGTGAGAGAATACAATAAGAGATGATTGGAATTAGGGAACATTGGGGGAATTGCAATAGGGAAATCTAATGTGAAACTTCCTTGAATCTATAGGAGTGGTCTTAGTGAGGAATCCTAATAGGGGAGGCTATGGAGTCAGAACTGACCATCTTTGTAGCCAGGCAAGGCTTCCACTGATTGGCTGGGGTTGAATTCAGTTGAGTTGTTGGCCTAGGAGATCCTCAAACTACCAAGGCTGATACTAAGACAGAGGATCGCTCTCCAAAAACTGATAGCAGGGACCTGTTGCTAAAGACAACATCTATGTAGCTCATTTAACATAGAGAGGTTGAGCTGATGCCTAGATGGAGCCTTCACTCATACACTCTAGTCTCCTTGACACTTGTGGTGTCAAGGAGACTAGAGTGCTCTTTGCAGGGCACTGAAAGGGAAACATAGACACCAACCCAGCTACAAAACCCTTGACCTACAATCTGCCCTGCCTGCATGATGTGCAGGAGCAGCAGCTATACACAACTTGTGAGGATGGCCACCCAGTCTGGCTTAACATGAGGTCCACACCACAAGAGTGAGCCCAGGCCCTCCACTGACTGGATAGCCGGGAATAGGAGAACAGATAGCCCAGAGACCTAGGGTAGAACCAAACATGACCGACTGAAAGAAACAAAATGATTCCTAATGATATTCTGGTATACTCATAGATTGGTGCCTTGTCTAGTCATCACTAGAGGCTTCCACCAGCTGCAGATGGGAACAGAGGCAGGGATCCATGGTCTGACATTATACAGAGAGTCTCAATTGGAGGTCTCTATTAGGTCCCTATCCTTGAAGCTAGGGGAAACTCCATGGAAGGGGGAAAAGAAAAATTGTATGCAGCAGAGAGGATGGGGCATACCAGAACATGGCCCACTGAATCAACTAAGGATTCATATGAGCTTACAGAGACTGAAGCAGTAAGCATGGGACCTGCAAGACTCTGCAATTTGTTGTTTTTGTGGGACTCCTAACAATGAGAAGGACTGTGTCTCTTACACTTTTGAATTCTCTTGTGATTCTTTCATTCCTATTGTGGTGCCTTGTCCAGCCTCAATATGACAACTTTTGCCTTGTCTTATGTACCTTCTCTGATATTTGGTTGTTATCTCTTGAAGACCTTCTCCTTCTGAAAACACACAGAGGGGGTGAATCTAGAAGAGAGAGGAGACAGTAGTGGTGGGAAATGGAAAGAGTTGAGAGTAGGGAAATGGTGGTTAGAATGTATTGTGCAAGAGAAGAATCTATTACATTTTTTGAAAAAGAAAATATTATTCTGTTTGTAAGCACAAATAAACATTAATATTTAACTAAAGATTAGTAAATGGATAAATATAAAAGCTCTTCTAAATTTACTGACAAAAGGAACAGAAAAATTTAAAAAAGTGAACCCTGTTTAGATGACACAAATTTTTGCAAGATTTAACTACAGTTTTCATTGACATTGATCAAGTCCCATATGACTGCCTTTAAAATCTTACACAAGGAATCTTTTTTTAAAAATTTATTTATTTATTATATGTAAGTACACTATAGCTGTCCTCAGACGCCCCAGAAGAGGGAGTCATATCTCGTTAAGGATGGTTATAAGCCACCATGTGGTTGCTGGGATTTGAACTCTGCACCTTTGGAAGAGCAGTCGGGTGCTCTTACCCACTGAGCCATCTCACCAGCCCCTACACAAGGATTCTTAACTGTCAGTACAGCAGTGAACATATAGAAAAAAAAACTCTAAACTTTAAGTCAAATAAATTGAAGGACAACTTTTACCTCCATTATTAAAATAATTATGAAATTTGTCCACTAGATATTTACTATATGCCATGCAGGATATATTATACACGCATGACCTTATTACTTAATCCTGTAAAGAGGATTTTATTGTTTTATTGTTTTATTACTGCATCCATTATTAATGAATAAGTGGAGGTTCAGAGAAGTGCTCCTAAAAGTTATCACTAGGGTATGAAGCAGAACTAAAATGTAACACTTAGATCATACATTTTTCCAACAGAGAATTCAACAAAAACAAGAGACTAAGAGAATATGTATATGATATCACACACACACACACACACACACACACACACGCACACGCACACGCACACGCACACGCGCACACACACACACACGAAAGAGAAACATCCCCAAGGTAAAAAGATAAGTGACATTACCTATAAATACTAGCAGTTAACTTAATTAAATAAACTGCTTTTGTCTATAACAAGAGCAGCACTTTAAACTTGTGGAAGGAAATGAATTATTCAAGAAAAGGTGGTGATACAACTGGCTAACCATTTGGGGAAAGAATAGCATTGATTTCTACCTTCTGACACAAACCAAAATAAACTCCAGATGGATTATAGATTTACTTGCAAATATTTAAATCAAATTTATTGCATATGTCAACATAGCCCAGGAAATAAAAATGTTGAATGCTTTCCACAGTTTGAGAAACACTTCAGGAATAGATATAAGATACTTTAAACCATAAACTCAGACTTTTGCTTTTCCAATTCAAATTTCTTTAATTTACTTGTTTAATATTGGTAGATACATTATGCCATGACTGTATAGTTGAAATATCTATTGGTAAAACCAGAAAATATGTATTGATTTATTACATGTGTCTACCCTGAAATGTGGACATGCACTAAAATGTAGCTATGAAATTGTACCTGGTTTTCCTTGTACATAATATGGCAAATTAAAATTATTATACAAGTTTTGAATATCTGGGATAATATAGATCTCAAATGTTAATCAATTAAATGCATGGTAAATACTTTGATGCAAACATATCTTGAAATTTCAGTCATATTTTTATATATGCTTGATGAATAGGCATGCTTTATTGTATAGCAAAAATATCAGTGGCAGACTAATAAGGCCACCTGAGGGACTGAAGAAGAAGCGTATCATGTCATGACTGACTTTAATTTGTACATTTTATCTTTGTCACATTTATATATTAACTAATACCATATGTCTCTCTCCTAAGAGGATGGGGACACATGTCATGCTGTCTTCTAGTAAAGACCCTACATGAAAAATCAAGGATGTTCTCCCATATTCAGTATAGTAAGAGTGAAAGAGTCTTCTTTGAGGAAGTACTGCTAAAGTCAAATCTGATCAAGACTGGGCATCGGCCAAAGCCAGGAACAGTTGAAATAAGAGCACAGGGTATTTTACGTAAAGAAGGAAAGCAAGAAATATGTGTGAATGAGGAGTCCTTAGAGGAACTGAAAGCTTCATTGGAGCTGGAAAATAATGTACAATTCTGAAAAGAATGAAGATAACAAGGCTGAAGAACCTAGATAATAAAAATCCACAAATCATACTAATTTCATACCTGGGAAGTGAAGATGATGGAGAATTTGATAGCAGACCATACCAGCTCCTATAAGAAAACACCACTGACTCCTGTCCACAAATCTGTAGGCAGCATGGGTGAGGTTGGAAGCTGGTTGTATAATAGATTTTTGTTAAAATTATGAAATGCCTCACATAGATGAAGACCAAATGTCAGGAGTCTCTAGGTTCAATTAGTACCAAGATTACCATCACACATAACCTCTTCTGATCCTGTGTCTCTTTTCCTTCCTACACCTTCATTCTACCCTGTGGATGGCTGCTTTAGTTTCTTTCCTGCTACTGTGATAAAGGCAACTTAAGCAAGAAGGTATTTGTTTTAACTTTTGGTACAGGGGATAAAGTCCATCAAAGTGAGGAAGTTAGGGCAGCAAGCAGGGAACGCAAGAGCAGAATCTGGTTATACTATACCCCAAATGTACATGTGCTCAGCCTACTTTCTCTAGTTAATATATTCCAGGATGCTCTGCCCAGAATATGGTATCACCCAAAATTAACATGAGTCCTCCCATATTAATTACTGTATAATTTCCCACAGGCTGCACAAAAACCCATATCCAGGCGTTTCTAGATTCTCTCAAACCAACAATATTAACTATTTACTTCTCTAAAGGTCATTTGAACATGGGAAAGGAACCAAAAAATGAGACTGACTAAAGTCCCATGCAATACCCAACTGTATTGAGAATCAGACAACTTATACTTTAAGGATTAAGAAAAATCAGATGATTAAACCACAAAGACAGGCTGCACAGAGGCAAAATCATGGTTTTCCATAGAGGCATATAAACAAATAAAATATCCAAACAAAATGAGCAATCCAGTGTAAACTCACTCCCATCTACAACACCTGGGAGGGACACACAAGCATATTCTAAGAAAAAACAATCCTGTGTTTTTAAAGATACTTAGGCAATAAGACTCTTGTTTTCTTGGTGTTTTCTCATAAGCACTCAGAGTTCGCCCCACCCTGTTGTACTCTTGGACCATGTTTGGACAATTAACTATTTAACATAGAGCCTTCCACTGTATGATTTATAAACTCCCCATTAAATCTATTCAACTATGATATCACTTTCACTTTCTTGCGTTAGCTCAAGTATTCGCCACTTGTTTCTTTTCTCTCACATCACATGTATCAAGGAATCCCTTCACTTGCTCAAATAGTGCTCCTTCCTCCTACAAAGCTATGACCATCAAACCATCTGGTTTGACCATCCCCTCAATCAAATTCTCTTCGCTTTAGTTCAGTCACAGCTGTTACTCTACCCTAAATATGCTTTAAATTTCTAGTGCCTTGAGCTCCACACCTTTATGTACCTCAGTCATGTTGTGGCAGATCATTGTCTCTAACAACTAGATTTAAATATGGTTTCTCTCAAACTATTAACATTATGTAAGAGCAATATGGTATATTGACTCCCAGCAATTTTGCACCATCCATCACTGCTCACTGCCTTGTTCCATTTCCCCTAGCTAGTTCTTTATCACAAACAGTACTGCATGACATATCCTCAACTCCCTTGTCCCTTTTCCTCTCCAAATCACTGTACTTCTCTTTTATCAACATGTATCTGCTGCAAGTGGCTGAAATATTACAACACATTTGAACATAAAGATTTTTGTTCCTTCTAACTTTGAAGTCTGAGTTTATAAAATGGCTAGAAATAGATGTTTGAGAATGATCAATAAATATCTGTATTTTGTCTCTTTGCATTATTTTCCTGTTTGATCATCATTCACAGGCAATGTCAATGACTTCTTAAATCACATGACATCTTCAAAATCAGTAACCTGAGAAGAAAGGAAGCCAGTATCTCTAATAATTACTTTGACTCTACTCGTCATTTATGTCCATCTCTGTAGACAGGAAATGGGGAAATCTCATTAGACTTTGCTACTGTTAAGACTTCTCCCCACATAGCAGAAAGGAAACAGTAATGGCAAGTCTATCAAAGACACATTATGTTCCAATAAGTAAAAAGCTAATCTTAAATGAATATTTTTTTGTATATGTCCTTCAAATGTTAAAGAAGTTAATGGTTAGAATTTAAATTCAAAAACACAATTATCAAATTGATATTTAATTAAACTTCATTACCCTTAGTTCCAGATCTGTCTTGCTTTCTCTTCCTATTCAATAAAGAATGCACCCTACACTATGAGGTCTGTTTTCAACATGTCAACCAAGAGAGTCCTAAAAACCGCAAATGATGATGTCATTGCCTAAAAGACATGGGTAAGAAAAAAGGAAAGTGTGGGAAGAAAGTGGCTTTTTGAGATGTGAGTATACAAATGAGGGTTTTCAGTAATGTTGGAAGCTTAGGAAAGTCACCAGACATCATGTGGAACTTTTGTGTGCCTATAAAAGGCATTTTGTCTGCTGCTAATGGAGACCACATATCAAGAGTAAATGTGATAAAATTCAAAGGCACTAACAGAGACATTAAGAATGGGGCCACAGAAAGGAGAAAAATTTTAAATGAAGAATATACTGTGAGCAATAGGATCGTAGGGCACCAATATAAGGAGACACTTTCAAAGATGTAAGAATTTCAACCATCTTGACCTATATTGTACTCTACTTCTACATATACAGACATTGTGTTACAATTGTACATAGGTGATGCTTCTAATTCAGAAACATTATTACATATTAAAATGGTACTTGTTAAGTAATTGTTAAGTAAATCTTACTTTAGAGAATTCATTGTTTATATTGCCACATTTCCATTATCCCTTCATTAGTTGTCCAATATTTAAGCTGTACCATTTCTTATCTATTGTGAATGGGATGATAGTGAGCATGGCTGATGAAAAATAGGGCCACAGTTGGACAGGAGGGTTCTAAAGAGGAGAATAGTAAGACAGAGATGGTATAATGACAGCTATGGAAAAATCAGGAATGTGAGACTTTAGGAGAAGAGTGGAGAAGGAGGGCAGTGAATGAGCAGTCAGATAATATGTTTGAATATGTTGGTCAGAGGAGTCCAACAGAATCCCAAAACAATGCAAGCTGCTGGTGTTGCCCTTGGCTGCCTCCTAGAAATTGAAGGTAAGTTTAAATTAATGATGATGCCATACATTTTGGACATAGTGTTTGAAAAAATTGAATGGGGTCTAACCTGGAAACCTTCTCCCTGAGGATTATTTCTCAAAATATTATAAGGTACAGGAATCTGCCACAGGAGGAAAAGAATCACCTGTCCTACCTCATGTTACTTCTCATCACCACTACATTAACCAACACAGCAAGATATCCCAAAAGGCCAATGTTCGGGCTAACCAACACTTGTCATATTGGGTTTAAGACCCATGCAATAGAGGAGAATTCATGTCTGCTACTATAAGCTAAAGGATGTATCCATGGCTGGTGGGGCCATGGAAGAGAACAACCCACTCCTGACACTTTCCTAAGCCAGTATAATTTCCAACTGCATTCTAAATGCATATTATCTATATGCTCACAGATAAGTATAGCTTTCAGTCACCACCACCACCCATTTTTTGCAGCAGATAGAATTTTTCAAAAAATCCACAATTGGTCAAGAGGCAGAGAATGACTATAAGATGCCCAGCCTTGATTGATACATCTAACATTGAAAGCTAACATTGAAAGTTCAGGGAACATCATGGAATTAGAGGGTAGAAAAATAATAAGAGCCAGAAGACCAGATGTTCTGCTGCAAAATATTGCCTTGCATATATGACAATGAGGCTGTATGTTTGAAATCTCCACAGTATGCTTGTCTAAACGAGCCCCAAATAATGACATTAGTTGGCATGTCACCATAGACAGGGAATATTTCATAAAGCTCTAATTCTAGATGGAGAGGCAATTAATGGTGACTGAGACAAAAAGAATCACTTTTCCCCAGAGATGAACCGCCTAATTACTTATCCAGTACCAATCAGTCAGTCCTAAAGCCTATATGCATGTGAGCAATACTATGTGGACTTTGTAAATTTTATTATATTTGTGTGTGAGTGTGTGTGTGTGTGTGTGTGTGTGTGTGTGTGTGTGTGTGTAAAAATAACTACAAAAGGTCAGGAGTTAAAGAATAAGATGGATTTGGGGAACAGGAGTTGGAAGGAGAAAGGGAGGATAAATTATGCAAACTATTTATTTAATAAAATTAATAATAAAGGCATATCCATCTATAGTCATCAATTTTGTTATTCTATTACTGCTATAAGGAAAACAGAAAAGTGTTCATATTTATTTTATAGAAGAGATTTGACAACTGGGTGATAGCATAAAATCATTTTTATAAGAAATTGCTAGCCATGACTTTTAATAATGTATGTGTGGTCACAAATTTTAGAAATCTGAGAACTTCAGGTCAAAAATAACTGTATGGCATATCACTAGGGATGATTATTTTCATTATTGCCAAAAATCAGACCAAAGTTAGTGTTGATTCGCTCTAAAAGTAAAGCTGAGTAGCAAGTGGTTACCCAGGTCATACGGAGTCTTGTGTTTAACCCTAAACAACTCAAGGAAAATGGGTTCATGCTTTAAGTTGGATACCATTGCTCAGTATTATATACATATTCATCTTTACTATCTACTTCCCAAGAAAGCTGTTGATTTTAAGGAAATAATATAGACTAATCCAATCTTTATCTTAGTCCTTCTGTCAATCTTGTGAAAGAGTAAGCATGGAAATTAAAGAAGAAACTACTAATAGCAAAAAAGACATAACTCATAGAATTATTAGAATTATTAAAAATATTCTATAATATGAAGCTAATTGAAAAGAATAGCTACACAATGTTGCAGACCCTCCGAGACCGGCAGAGGCAGGGGAAAAACGACACAAATGCTAAGCAAGGTTCCAAACAGATTTCTTCTTTATCTCTCCGAGCAGCTTTTTCCTCTCCCTCTCACAAACAGCTTTTTCTAACCCTCTCCTGGCTCCAACTGACTCCAACTGCTTTCTTCAACTGCTTTCTCCAACTGCCTTCTCCAACTGAACTGTTTACAGCTTTTTCCCCACAGCATTCTCCTTCCCCCATACCCCCCCACCCCCATCACATCCTGTTTTCAGTCCTCTGACCTAATCCTTCCCCCCTCTCCTGGATCCAGTCAGAATTCAGCCAGGGCCAGTGACTCAGCAGGCAGGCAGTACAGGATCATCCAAGTACACAGGCTCAGGTTAAACAGGGATCACAGTGGTCTCACTCGCTTCCCACACACAATATTATTTTACCAGTACTTAGTAGGGTTTCTACTTATATTTAACTTCCAAAAAGGTAAAGGGGAATTTTAATTATAAGCTTTGGCTGTATAATATTTTTAAACTTGTATTAGAATGTCTCTATTTATTCCATTAAAAAAAGCTTCCATAGTTGTATATGTATATATGTACACACACACACACACACACACACACACACACAAGTTGGTGAGACTAACAAGTAATGAGTACATCAAGCAAATAAGTTTGACAAATGAACAATCTGAGAAGATTAGTTATTTAAAGCATATTATCCTGTTTTCCCATGGAGAAGAACAATGTTAAAAAGAAAAGATAGTGTATGCCACAATCAATGTCCTTGTCAGGGTATATCTTTGATAAAAAGTAAGTTTTGCTTTAAACACAATTGAACTCTCATTTTTGCTGTATTTCCTGATCTTTCTGTAACTGACATAATTTAAAACTTTTGTCTCCTCTCTTTGAAAAAAATGCATCAATTTTCTTTCTTGTTTCTTCCACAGAAATAATTAGTCTCTCTAACTACTTTCATTTTAAAATTAACTTTCATTTTCTTGATTGGCATGTAAAGTTTGTACACATTTACAAGACACAATGTGTTGTTTTGATTCATGTATAAATTGGATAGTGATTAATTCAGAGTAATTAGCATACACATCCCCCTTAACTTTTGTAGTCTTTGCCATGCAACATTGATCTCAATAAAGAGAAGAATAACTCAAACGTCTTCATTGTGAGACATATTATACCATGCTAACCATTTTCTCTGTGTGGTACCATGCCATAACAGAACTTAGTCCTTCTAGCCATCATTTTCTTTCTCCCACCCGGTTGTTCTCTCAATATTTATGACATCAGCTTTTGAAGTTTGCACTTAGGAGTAAAATCGTGTGCTTGTCCTTATCTGATTGAATAACTTATCAGAGAATTCTCCAGGTCTGTTTACATCATCATAGAGGTCAAGGTTTGATGTATTTCATCAATAATCACCCCATGATATTACACACATACAAAAACTGAGATGTATATTTATATTATGTTACATATTATGCATCTAATTGTTTAATGATGATTATTTAGGTTGTACAGCAACAAACATAAGATTCAAGAGGACACAGTGGAGAAAAAAACTCCCCAGTCAATGAATAGTTCTAGCAAGCTGGATTTGCATATACAAAAAGGTGAAAGTAGACCCCATTTATCACAAATTACTAGATCAACTCAAAAGAGAGTAAAGACTCAAATCTAATACCTGACTATTAAACCACTGAAACTAACATGGGAAATGCTTCAAGATATTAACCTAGGTGGTGATGCTGGGGGTATTGTCTCCAATGCATAGGAACAGAAAGGGCATTTGGGGCAGGAAATGATAATTTATTAAACTTTAACATTTTCTACACATCACATGACAAAATTGTCTGAGTAAAGAGACAGCCTACAGAAAGAGAAAGAGGCAAGTTAAAACTGTAAATTTTACAGCAGATTATTATGCAGAATACATAACAAGAACTCACAACTCAATAGCAAAAACCGGAAATATTGAAACATGGGCTAAAAGTTTAAAAAGACCTTTTTCAAAACATAAAGACATACTGTTACACACTTTAGGTGAGAAAATAGACTAGCCAATTCATTTTTAAGGGGATAAGAGAAGAGGAGGAAAAGGAAGAGGCGGGAAGAGGAACTGGCTGACTGGCTGTGGGGAGAAGGTTTCTCTAAATTTAGAAAAAAAAAAAATAATCAAAGACAAGGAGGGGCTTCAAATCATTCCTTCTTTGGGAATCCACACATTTTCATAGGCCTCATTCTTAGAGACAGCACCTAGCAGGCTTCTTTCTGGGGCCCAGATCCTGAGCTCCTAGATGACAGAGGAGGAAACTACACTGTTGGAGAAACAAACAGCCTGGGCAGAATCATGCCAGATGGCCACGTGAACAATGGCCAGTACACTAGCAGAGTTCTCTTTTTAAAAAAAAAATCACAAAACAGTTTATTATAACATATTCACCTGAAATTTGGCAGACACAAGAGGGATGAACAAATGCAGTTATTAGGAATATGTTTGAAAATACCCTAAACATTCTCAAGGACCCTCAAATTGTTTGAAGATTGAAGGTGAAAGTCATACCCTGTGTGATTGATTGTTGCTAGACTTATTTAGTAAACCTCCATCAATAAAATCACATATGTGTTAAAACTTTAGTGGAAACAAGAAGCAGTTTAAATAGCATAGTGCTCCACCTTGAGGGACAATCCATCTTAACTTTGGAAACAAACAACAGTTCTATATTTTAACTGCAGATTACGCTGCCAAAGAAACACTAGCTTTAAGAGAGTTGGGTAAAATATTTTGATTGACTGACATGGATCACTTTTTCACAAATAAGACCTCTCACAATCACGTGTTTCATCTCTGTCTTCCTCTGAATGATTGTTTCTAATAGGTAGACATGTCCCATGTGATAAAAACACCCTGTAATACTTCTGTAATGAAAGAGAA
Organism: Mus pahari; assembly: GCF_900095145.1. Taxonomy (NCBI): domain Eukaryota; kingdom Metazoa; phylum Chordata; class Mammalia; order Rodentia; family Muridae; genus Mus; species Mus pahari. The sequence continues at coordinate 80,484,588 of NC_034608.1, read as the reverse complement.
GTAAGTAAAATAAAGGTACTGGGTCTCTCTGGATATTGGTTAGAGATAAATAAGCTCGAATTCCATCTTTTTTGCATTGTTTTATTTATTTATTCATTTTACACCCTGATCGCTGCTCTCCCCTCACAGAGTTCCTCTTCTCAGCATCCCTCCCCTTCTCTGACAGGGTTCCCCCCTCAGCTATTCCCCTACCCTGGCTTATCAAGTCTCCTTAGCAGGTTTCTTAAAGCAAGATTGTGAAAAATTAATTCAGGAGTGTCCTAAAAAAATGAGGACAGCTAGATGTCTTCCTAACCTTCTGAATCAGAAAATCATGAGCAGTGTCCTGGGAATATTCAGTCTCTCAAGTGAGAGATCATTTCATTTTTGTTATTTCCCTTCCCTTCCCTTCCCTTCCCTTCCCTTCCCTTCCCTTCCCTTCCCTTCCCTT
>NC_034608.1:80482543-80484147 GCF_900095145.1 Mus pahari | reverse complement strand
TCCTTCTTACCCTTGGTCATTCCCTCCTTTTTCTTTCCCCTTCCCTTCCCTTCCCTTCCCTTCCCTTCCCTTCCCTTCCCTTCCCTTCCCTTCCCCTTTCCCTTTCTCCTTTTCCCTTCCTTTCCCTTCCTTTTCCTTTCCTTTCTTTTTCTGTATCCTCCTCCTCCTCATTCTTCTTGTCCTTCTTCCCTCTCTTCTCTCATATACTATACCTCACTGTAGTTTCCCCTCCCTCTACTCTCCCCAGTTTCTATCTGCCATCTACCCTGTCCCCCATAACTACCCCCCCCACTACCATGCATGCCCTATCTCCCCTCAGAAAACAGCAGGTCTCCATGAGACATCATTCAACCCATAAAACCAGGCACTTATCACAAGATCAAGGCTAAACAGAGAAACCTAGAAGGAGAAAAGGGGTTGCAAACACAGGCAAAAGACTCGGAGGCAGCCCCTGCTCCCACTGCCAGGAATCCAAAATAATTCTAGGCTACTTAGCCACAATGTATATTCAGAGGCTCCCTGATCTCTTAGAGTACCACTCAAACCAGTCAGTCAATACTGTAGGCCAAGCTCTCCTAGTGTATATCTCACCCCTCTGGTTCCTTCAACTCTTCCTCCTCATCTTTACTCCCAGAGCTCCACCAAACTCGGCTATGGGACTCAGCATATACTCTCATCATCAGTTGGATAGAGTCTTTCTGATGATGATTCTGCTAGGTTCTGGTCCCTGAACACTCTGCAGGCATGTCTAAGGTTTTGTTGTTAGGTTGATGTCTCAACACCCCCACTTGAGGCCTTGCTTGGTTATGAAAGATGGTCAGTTCAGGCTTTGTGTCCCCCAGTACTCAGAGTCTTTCTAGATGTTTTAGGATTTCCATTGCTGTGAAAAGATCAAGGCAACTCTTATAAAAGAAAACCTCTCATCGGAGCTGGCTTAGAGGTTTAGAGGTTCCATCCATTATCATCAAGGTGGGAGCATGGCAGTTTCAGGCAGGCATGGCACAGGAATAGCTAAGTGTTTTAAATCTTGATTGGAAGGCCAACAGGGGAGGACTATCACCCAAGCCCCTAGAAGGAGGGTCTGAAAGCTCACCCCTACAGTGACATACTTCATCTAACAAGGCTATAGCTACTCCAACAAGGCCACACCTTCTAGTAGTGCCATACCCTGGGCCAAGTACATTCAAACCACCACACTAGAGTTACTTTCTGTAGTTCATTTTTAAATGTCTTTTGTTGTTTGTTTTCTGAGACAAACAACATGTAGCTCCATCTGGTTTCATATTTTCCCAGTAGCTGAGGCTGACTTTGAGCTCCTTATGCTCCTGCCTCTGCTGCCCAAAGTCTGGGATTAGAGATTGCACCACCACACTTGGCCAGCCTTAGAAAGTCTTATGCTAAACCCATTTGAAAATGCATCTCTCTTGCAAGGAGTTTTGCAACAGTGACCAGAGGGTAATTCTAAACAGTGAGAAAATATTCAGATTCAGCAACCAAAAGTACAAAACAGCCTAATTAAGTCTGAAAATCAGATAAAGAAATCATCTTTACTATGTCTGTTTATATTGCATATTTATGCTTTAAAATTTTACTTGTTATTTTTC
>NC_034608.1:80448899-80481399 GCF_900095145.1 Mus pahari | reverse complement strand
CGACAAATGGGACCTCATAAAATTGCAAAGCCTCCATAAGGCAAAGGACACTGTCAATAAGACAAAAAGGCAACCAACAGATTGGGAAAAGATCTTTACCAATCCTAAATCTGAGAGGTGGCTAATATCCAAGATATACAAAGAACTCAAGAAGTTATACTCCAGAGAACCAAATAACCCTATTAAAAAAATGGGATACAGTGCTAAACAAAGAATTCTCAACTGAGAAATACCAAATTGCTGAAGAGCACATAAAAAAAATGTTCAACATCCTTAATCATCAGGGAAATGCAAATCAAAACAACCCTGAGATTCTACCTCATACTAGTCAAAATGGCTAAGATCAAAAACTCAGGTGACAGCAGATGCTGGTGAGGATATGGAGAAAAGGAACACTCCTCCATTGCTGGTGGGATTGCAAGCTGGTACAACCACTCTAGATATCAGTTTAGTAGGTCCTCAGAGAATTAGACATAGTACTACCAGAAGATCCAGCAATACCACTACTGGGCATATATCCAGAAGATGCTCCAACATGTAATAATGACATATGCTCCACTATGTTCATAGCAGCCTTATTTATAATAGCCAGATGCTGGAAAGAACTCAGATGTCCCTCCACAGAGGAATGGATACAGAAAATGTGGTACATTTATACAATGGAGTATTACACAGCTATTAAAAACAATGAATTTATGAAATTTTTAGACAAATGGATGGATCTAGAGGATATCATCCTAAGTGAGGTAACCCAATCACAAAAGACCAGACATGATATGCACTCACTGATAAGTGGATATTAGCCCAGAAGTTCAGAATACCCATGATACAATTCACAAAACACATAAAACTCAAGAAGGAGGAAGACCAAAGTATGGATAGTTCGATCCTTCTTAGAAGGGGGAACAAAACACCCATGGAAGGAGTTACAGAGACAAAGTATGGAGCAGAGAATGAAGGGATGACAATTCAGAGTCTGCCCCACCTAAAATCTATTCCATAAACAACCGCCAAACCCAGATATTATACTGGATGCCAACAAGTGCTTGCTGACAGGAGCCTAATAAATCTGTCTCCTAAGAGGCTCTGCCACTGCCTGACAAATACAGAAGTGGATGCTCACAGTCATCCATTGGATGAAGCACAGGGTTCCCAATGAAGGAGCTAGAGAAAGTACATCAGGAGCTGAAGAGATTTGCAGCCCCATAGGAGGAACAACAATATGAACTAACCATTACCCCCAGAGCCCCTTGGGACTAAACTACCAATCAAAGAAAACACACGGAGGGACTCATGGCTCTAGCTGCATATGTAGCAGAGGATAGCCTTGTCAGTCATCAATGGGAGGAAATGTCCTTGGTCCTGTGAAGCTTCTATGCTCCAGTATAGGGGAATGCCAGGGCCAGGAAGTGTGAGTGGATAGGTTGGGGGGCAGGGGGAAGGGGTAGGAATAAGGAATATTCAAAAGGGAAACTAGGAAAAGAAATAACATTTGAGATGTAAATAAAGAAAATATCTAATAAAAAATAAATAATAAAAAAATCCCTTAAAGAATTACAGAAAAACACAAACAAACAGGTGAAGAAATTGCACAAAACCATTCAGGATCTAAAAATGGAAGTAGAAACAATAAAGATTATCACAAAGTGAGACAAGTCTGGAGATAGAAAACCTAGGATCAGGAGTCATAGATGCAAGCATCACCCACAGAATACAAGAGAGAGAAGAGAGAATCTCAGGGGCAGAAGATAGCATAGAAAACATTGACACAACAGTCAAAGAAAATGCAAAATGCAAAAAGCTCCTAACCCAAACCTCCATAAAATTCAGGACACAACAAGAAGATGAAACCTAAGGATAATAGGTATAGATGAGAATGAAGATTTCCAATTTAAAGGACCAGTAAATATCTTCAACAAAATTATAGAAGGAAACATCCCTAGCATAAAGAAAGGGATGCCCATAAACATACATGAAGCCTACAGAACTCCAAGTAGACTGGACCAGAAAAAAATTCCTCCCATCATATAATAGTCAAAACACCAAGTGCACAAAACAAAAAAGACTATTAAAAGCAGTACGGGGAAAATGTCGAGTAACATGTAAATGTAGATCTATCAGAATTACACCAGACTCTCACCAGAGACTAAAAGCCAGTAGATCCCAGTAAAATTCTCAATGTCCATAGATGGAAAAACCAAGATATTCCATGACAAAACCAAATTCACACAAGAAGTATTTATGTAACTAAAAACTGAAAATTGAAAGTTTCTAGGAACAAAAGAATTTAATGAGTTTAATAATGAGAACAGATAAAAATTTAAAAGTTATCAACCTAAATGAAATCTCATAGTAAAAAGATGTAATAAATATGAAAGATTTCCCTCATATCTAGCAGGTGTAATAAGTTTCCCTCATGATTATATTATTGTGTAAATACTGACCAAGTATTCACCAATGCCACATTTCTGGAGACCCGCTTTGTTCATGACTGGCAATCCTTTGAAGATCCTTGGAAAGGAAAACTAGATTGAAGGTATTTTGATTTATTTAGCATCTCATAAATTTCAACATTCCTAATTACTTGGCATTGAAGTATTTTTGAATTTTGTTTCTCAATCAATTTTCCAAAGCTTAAAAGTGTGTATTAGTATAAATTTCTTTCATCTTCTTTATCAAAATAACTCATTTACCTTTTAAGAAGTGATGAAGTAAGAAAAGTGATTAAATCTTGAGCCCTAAAGTCTTGGGATGTTTTGTGATTTTTTTCTTTTATTGGATATTTTTTCTTTATTTATATTTCAAATATTATCCCATTTCCAGATCTCCCATTGAGAAACGCCCTGTCCCATTCTCCCTACCCCTGTCTCTATAAGGGTGCTTCCCCCCCCCCCACTCCTGTCTTCCCACCCTGGCATTCCCCTTCACTGGGGCATCGAAACCCCACAGGACCAAAGGCTGTTCCTCCCACTGATATCCAACAATGCTACATATGTGGCCGGAGCAATGAATCCCTCTGTGTGTACTCTTTGGTTGTTGGTCCAGTCCTCGGGAGCTTCGGAGGGGTCTGGCCTGTTGACACTGTTGCTCCTCCCTCAACTTGAACAATCTAGTTTCCTCTGGAGAAGAGAGTCAATGATGAGTTATCTGTACCTGGGAGAATTCTGGGTATGTCTTTGGGGAAGTGTATCAGTAAATTGATGTGGGAAGAATTATCCCCCTATGGGCAGCTTCTTTTCCTAAAAGGAGATTCTGAATGCTGTAAGAGTAAAGATGTTCCTGTTTAATAGAATCCATACACTTGGCTACAATTGTTTATTGATATTGACATTTTCCCTCTTTACAATCCTATCTTTCAGGTCAACAGGCTGTACTTTGTTTGCCGTGTATTTGAAACACCTTGGCTAGCTCCAAGTGTTTCTTGGTCACTGGGTAAAAGTTTGATAACATATACAGGACAGATATTACAGTCTCTAAAATAAAATCTCAGCATGGAGAACTGACCATTATTTCTTACATGATTTCATCAATTGAATCAAACACAAGATACTGCATCACAAGAATGCTACATGCCCTCTTAAACGGTTTAATGACTGCTTTGCAAAAGACATTTGTAATCATAGTACTGGTTCAAACCAGAAACCCTACATCTCCCATATCTTATGAGTTTGCTAGATCTGGACATAATTGGGAAAGAAGATTGTGCCAATAAAATTAAGAACATAGAACTATCCCTTCTAAAATGTTTTTTTTATATTAGATATTTTCATTATTTACATTTCAAATGTTATCCCCTTTCCTGGTTTCCCCTCCAAAAGCCCCCTATCCCTACCCACTCCCCCTGCTCACCAACCCACCCACCCTGCTTCCTGACCCTGGCATTCCCCTCTCTACCTCTGTCGTTGGGGCCTATGAACATAAGTGGAGCATGTGTCCTTATTACCAGTTGGAACATCTTCTGGTATATGCCCAGGAGTGGTCCATATAATGGGTTCTCAGGTAATACCATATCCAGTTTTCTGAGGAACCACCAGACTGATTTCCTGAGTTGTTGTACCAGCCTGCAATCCCACCAACAATGGAGGAGTGTTCCTCTTTCTCCACATCCTCACCAGCATCTTCTGTCACCTGAGTTTTTGATCTTTGCCATTCTGACTGGTGTGAGGTAGAATCTCAGGGTTGTTTTGATTTGCATTTCCCTGATGACTAAGGATGTTGAACATTTCTTTATGTGCTTCTCAGTCATTTGATATTCCTCAGTTGAAAAATCGTTTTTTAGCTCTGTACCCACTTAATTATTTACCTAATTCAGTTTTGCTCATAGTGTATTGGGAATTTCAATTTATATTTCCTAGATTAAAGAAAACTAATTATATAATTCTCAGGCAGAAATCAATCAAAATAATTTCAGAAGTATTTATCCTTGTTATTTAAATAAGCAAGTAATAATTTATTATCTATAACTTATCTTATGTTAAATGTATCAAACTGCAACCAAACAATTCATGAAGGAACTAAAATGAGATAAAAAAAATCCCTAAATTATATTTAACTTCTTGAAATAAGCACTTGTAAGCACATCTATTAATTTTTACTTTTTTGCTTGCATATTTGTCTGTGCACCATGTGCATAGACATAGGTATTTTTTTGCACAAGGACAAAGATGATCTAAAGACCTGCAGTCACAAATATATTACTTAAAGTAATTGCATATGTTAATCATTATTGGTATTTAAGCAGAGTGTGGTGAACTATAATGATGTGAACTATTGTAATTGTTTATAATCTTTGTTTTGAGATTGAAATTTAAATAACACTTAGTAGCCGAGAGGATGTGATTAAGCATTAGAAAGCTTAGATTTGCTGATATCAAAACAGAACATCAAATTACCATGTTTAGATTCCTGACAGCAGAAAATGACTGCTTAGCTTTTCCAATCCTGTTGCATAAACCAACAGTGGTGAGATAAAATTGTTGATAACATTCTTGATCATTCACATAAAACTGGATTGAATAAGAGAAGAGGGAGGCTTTTTTTTTGAAAAGAGCATATAACAGATTTTTCATTTTTAAGTAATTAAAGCTGTTTATGGCATGATATTTCTAGTGTCATGAATATAAATGCAAAAAGATCTCCTTAAGCTACCCATATGTAAAATGGCTGTTTTAGCAGCAAAATTGTCTGATTGGTGGGAAAAGATATATGAACAGGCATTTTTAAAGCAATAAATTATAGTAATCATTTATTTTAATTGAATTCAGAATGTCCTTAATGACTTGGGCATAGTTTAGAAGTATTATTCTCTCAGGAAATTTAATATTGCTTATATTATTATAATTTACTCACTCAGTCATTCAATTGACAAATATTATTTATGCTGTCTTACAGATTTTTCCGAAGTGTCAATTTGTGGTTTTATACTGTCAACTAATAGAGATTTCCTATATTTTAGACTGAATTTAACATCCCTTAAATTATAAATGTTCCATTATTTTACATCCCCCTGAAGTATTAAGGAACACATCTCTTTAAACCTTTGACAACATCATTTATCACCTAGAACGCTTATTTTCTAGTTATTGAGAGAAGGCTTTTTTGGATTTTTGGGTTTTTTTGGGGGGGAGATTACTTATCACTAGGGGCTTTACTAATACTTATAGAAAATATGTACCAAAAAATATGGGTTAAAGAAAATTTTAAAACTTTTTAAAGAAAAACTTAAAGAAAACAATATTTATGGTCTTTTGCATCTCTTTTATGCTTTTTAATTTTTTATTCAAATTTACATAACTGTACACATTTATCCAACAGAATGCGATACTTGGTCATTTACCCATTGTGTAACAATAAGAGTTGGTTATTATTACATTTATATATATAGCATTATTTTTACATATTATTACATTTATATATATAACATTATTTCTTCTTGGTCAGCAAAGTATCTTCTTGGTGTTTAATTCATCTCATCTAGCTAGCCTGAAATATTCAATATTATATTAAGCATGGCCACTGTGTAATTGGGTGATATACAACACTGGAATTTCTATTTCTAAGAGTAACTTAGCAGTCACTTGCCAGCCTCTTTCTGTCTTTTCCCTTTACCTCTCTGATGGTTTGAATAGCTATGACCCCCGTAGGCTCATGTGTTTAAATGCTTGGCCATAGGATGAAGTGGAAATTTCTAGTTTCTTTAGAGATAATGTTTTTGCTGATGCAAACATGTGAGAAAATGGGGTGTGTGCTTTTTTGTTTTGTTTTTTGTTGTTGTTGTTGGTTTTTGTTTATTTGTTTGTTTGTTTGTTTGTTTTGGGAACTGACATGCGGGGTTTTTCTGGAAGCTGCCTGGAAAGGGGGTATGTGATGTTTTGCTAGATCAGATGCTTGACCTCTGTTCACATGATATCTGGAAAGGGTATAAATATAACCCAAGAGATGGTGGATGAAGCTGTTTAGTATTGGCTCATGGCAACACTCTTCGCTGGGCTTCACTGCGCTTTGCTGCTCTTTGTTGAGCATGTTGTGTGTTCTTGGTTCACCTTGCCCTCTTTTCTCATCATCATTTGTCAGGACCTTGTAGAGAGAAATGCACCAAGGAACTTCTGGTGGTGCCCTAGCAGCTTCTTGCTGCTTCTGGGGACTCAAACCAATTGGCAGAGCCTTGCAGTTTCTTGTAGTGAACTATAATTGATGGTCTTTGTGGGTGGATCGAGCTATCACTGTTGATTCATGTGAATTTAAATGCTGATATCCTGACAGTGCAGATTGGATTCACCCCAAAGAACTATTTCTAAACAGGCCCACATCCTCCTTTGCCCTATTAACCTTTCCTTTCTACTACCTCGGGTAGATGGTGGGCTAGGAGAGAGGTTAAAGTGTTTAAGTTCATTTATTAAAGTAAATTTTGAAACATGTAAAAATATGTACCATATAGAGTGGCAATCGTAGGAGGTGTGGCCTCAGGGGAGTAGGTGTGGCCTTAGTGGAGGAAGTATATCACTGTGGAGGCAGGCTTTGAGATTATCTATATGTTCAAGCTCTGCCTAGTATAGAATTGAGTCTTCATGCTGCCTGTGAATGAATATGTAGAACTCTCAGCTCCTGTAGCACCATGTCTGCCTGGATGCTGCCATGCTTCCCACCATTATGATAATGGACAAAACCTTTGAAACTATCAGTCAGCACCAATTATACATATATATATATATATATATATATATATATATATATATATTAATAAAAGTTGCCTTGGTTATGATGTCTCTTCACAGCAATGATAGCCTAAGTAAGGCAACCTCCTAGATCTATTCCTTAGCTCGGGTAACTACTCCTCTAGTATATTAGTATGAAGCCAGCTCCATTAGAATCCATGTAAGTGAACCATGCAGGATTTATCAGCAATTAATTCAGTTGACATATTGTCATCCATGTTCATTCATGTTTCTTAAAAGGACAAAATCTTCCTCTTAATAAGTGGATAGTAGTCGATTGCATGTAGAGACCATATCCTCATTATCCACCGTCACTCCTGAACACTAGTAGATTCTTGATTAATATGAACTATACTATATAGAAGTGAATATATTGCATAAATACTGATTTATTTTCCCTTGCACATGTTTCTAAAAGTGAAGTTGATGGGTTATGTGGTAGTTCTATTTTAAGTATTTTGAGGAAACTTAATACATTTCCCGTTTAGAGAAAATGTTTTTTTAAACACTGGCATTAGCAATATGATCCCAAAACAAAGCCAACAAAAATAAATAAACAAACAAACAAATAGATACATAAACTGTGGCAATAATCAATCAACAAAGAGAAAAAGCAAAATATGGGTATATAATTGCAAATTACGCAAAAGACAAGTGATTAAAAATTCCTAATATGTAACATAATCAAACCGTAGTCTAAAACTCAATAGTAATAAAGAACAATAAATAATCTGAATGGTTAAAAGATTCGAGTGACCTAACCTTCAAATGAAAGCATGAGGAGACAGGTATGGTTGCACATGTCTACAGTTCCAGTGCTTGAAAGACAGAGGCAAAGCTATGAAGGTCAGCCTGAACCAGAGTTTAAGAGCAAGGCTTTTGTGGGCTTTCATATGATTCAATCGCAAAGTAATGATGAAGGGAAGAAAACGAAGAATAAGAAAGAAGAGAGTAGAATGAGGATGAACACAAGTAGCTAATGGGAATTATGAAAAATATTGTTCACTGTTCACCAAGGACATGCAAGAGAGACATTGATATATCTCCTCATGCCAAGTAGAATAACTCTTGATAAGAAGAGAAGAAACACAGGCTACAATGCACATAGAGAAAGAGAGCATTTGTACACTGTTGGTAGGAATACGGATTTATATAAGCCAACCTAAAAGTAACATCTGTGCATATAATTTTATAAAAGACCCAAACTCTTACAGAGAAAGGAAGATTTAGAGAATTAGCAGATTTTTAAACAATTTTGCTTTAACAGAAAGAGTCAAATTTGAAAAAAGTACGTACGTGTGTGGAGAAGCTAGAGGGAGAGAACAATTGTGCCACAGTCTGCTCATACAGAATTCTTCCCTCACATGCTGCCAAGGAATGCTTTATTGGGACAGGAAGTACATTTTTCCCAGGAGAGTTTGTCATTCCCTGAAATGGAGAATTCAATGCCTTCCTTGCATCTGTTGTTTTTCAAGGGTCCTTAACTCAAAAAATTCCTCATGCCAAGGGAGAATGTTCATTTGTTTTAAATTTAGTCTCTCTCTCTCTCTCTCTCTCTCTCTCTCTCTCTCTCTCTCTCGTGTGTGTGTGTGTGTGTGTGTGTGTGTGTGATTATTGTACACCCAGGTTTGGTGGCCAATGACTTGAAAGTACAGGAAGGGAAAATGCTGTGTGGTCAAGACCAGCCTGTGCTACTTAGTGAGTTGTAGGAAAACCTGTGCTACACTGATAGATAACCTGTCACTTAAACAAACAAACAAACAAACAAAAATCTAAATAAGCAAAGCTTACTGTAAGTAAACCATTACTCCCTAATTTCTAACCCAATAATAGATAAATTTTCAAATTTTGCTTCACATAAAATTTGTTATCATAACTGGATTTGTGATATTTCCTTAAAATATTGAGAATTGACCTCTCTACAAGGCTATTTTGTTTTCTACAGTTATTCTTAACTCTCACCAGATATGAAAATAGGCTTTTCTTTTAGTATGAACACAAAAATAAAATATCTAAGAATATAGCAATACAATATCATTTCCATAAATAAAACCTCTTCTGCTATGGAGAACAATTAATCTTAGGAGGATATTCTCCAAGTTTAAGTGGTACAAATGAATGCAGCAAAGTGAAGTTGCCTGGTTCAGTTAGAGTTATATTGTAGAATATAATTCACTCCTTTTGTAGGTACTCTCTTTAGTAGTAGAAATTTTACATAATATAAAAAGGGTCTAAATTAAAGAGATGTTCCGTGTGTATATTTTAAGCAAAATAAAATTTATAGTATGCACAAACACTATCTTATCTCAAAATATATTTACCCTGACATACACTTACTAACCACTCACCTGTTATAAATTAGGGCTTAAAAGAAATGTTCAAAATATATCAATCCCACAAATCTTTGAAAGCAAAACTACATCCCCAGCTTGGTGCACATAAATATTATTATGCTCATTCCGTTAGACTTATACTCTGTCCATGGAAACAACCTTCTGAGAACTAATTCCATCATGTCCACAACCACTTGCCGCTCCAAAATTCAATGTTTTAATGGAGGGGGGAAATAACATGAAAATTACTGGCATTTTGACATATTAAATGGAAATCTTAAAATTTTTCTAATAGACAGAGTTCACTGCATCAGAAATCAGCAGGCCTTCAATAATATGAGAGAAATTAGAAGTCTCCTTTATTACTGAAATAGGGTATTAGCTTCAAGAAAATGAATCAAATAATTACAAGGACATAAAACACAGTTGGGAAGGTTAAAATGTTGGATTTTTCCCACTAAATTAAGCTTCAGTAGCTTTGCCCAAGCATTCTAGCTGTGACTGGACAATCCTTAGATACACAGAAGTTTTTTTCTGCTTGATGGAACTGAAGTGGCCTAGACCTGAAACACTTTCTAAGCTCCTTCATTGGAGTTCTAAAAAGTCCAGTGCCTCCCCCTTTAAGGCTTATGTATCAGCAAGGAACATGAGACAGAATAATTGACAGATTTTCTGAACCTAACAGAGCAGTTATATGCATATTTTTGTATTGTTACAGTGGGCACAAACTCAAGAGGAAAAAAGCCTCCACAGATAAGAATGTTAAAGAATGGAAAGTTTCTGCCTATTTTAAGCAACTTTGCTTGGGGGAGGTCTTGTGGCCTTTGTTCTGTGACTAGAGATAAAGTCAGCTAGGTGGCCTTGATCTACCCCAACACTAAAGATAAAATAATTTGTCCCCTACTGACTTGACTTGGAGCCTTCCCATAGACACATACACATCATGATGGTAACTTGGTTCACCCTGCCACGGGTTTTGGAGAAGAGCTAGAGACTTATTTGACAGCAATTGGATCTTTGAGAGCTCTCTCTCTCTCTCTCTCTCTCTCTCTCTCTCTCTCTCTCTCTCTCTCTCTCTCTCTCTCCTCTTCTCTTTTGGTTTGGAGGAGTGTTATGGGAGAAGCTCTGGATAAGAGGGACTTCCTCTTTGGGTTTGCTGGAATTGCAAAGAAGCAGGCAGCAGTTTGCATGTGAAATATTATTCTAGGAAAGAAAGCTAAAGAATCCTCTTGGGTATGGAGAAGCTCAAGAGAAAGGCAGGTTAGCTCAGGCTAGGCTGACACAGAAAGAAAGAGATTTCCAAAGAGCCAGCAGTTTAGTCATAGAATCAAGGTTGTAAGTAGCTATATGGTTCAGAAAATAAAACTACCTTACTGAGCTAGCAGGTCTTTGCCTCAGTATACACCTCCCATGTCACCAAAGGTATAAATATTAGTTAAATTTAAATGGATAAATATTACAGGGAGTCATTCAGTTCTGTTCAGCAGGTTGAGTTCAGAGCAATGGAGGTGACTCATTCAACTGGGAGTCAGTACAGTGAGTGCAGTGAGGTGGAGTTGAGGTTCGTGAGCTCATGCAGTTCAGAGCAGGTCAGCAGAGGCAGTTGAAGCAAGAGAACTTTTAAAAGCCAGAAGATTAGAACAGATTGCCAGAGTTACTTTGAGGCCAAGCAGAGCAATTCAGTCAGAAGCTGACAGAAGCCAGATTGAATCAATCAGCTTGGAAAGGAGTTTGAGAACAACTGAGTTAAACCAGCTAGCCAGAGTTAAGAAAGAACTAAGAAGGTTGAGTTTATTCAGCTGCTAGTTCTGCTCTAAATAACTTCTAATTGCTATTCTATAGGAACAGTATGTATCTGCAGAATGAAGGAACTAATAAGACCTAATTATATTTTCATATTTAAAAGAATCTTTAATATCTCTAATAGATGCTTATCTTTCCAGAGTTATTGGATATTCTGGCTTCTCTGGGCCCTCAGTGGGCATGTAGTTGTATCTATTTGAGTTGCATTGCTACAGACTCTCCCTTTCTGAATAAATTAAGCCATGTGTAAGCATGAGCATCTTTTTCTACTCACATCTCCTTTGCTTTCCTTCTTGCAATCTGAGGCCCTACATATCTCTGCAAACCTCTCCCAGCTTTGTGATTTCTAATCAGGTATCAGGAGTTGTTTCTGTATCATAAATTTGGGAGATATGCTCTTTTAAATAGGATACCATATTTTCCATCAAATGGGGAAAAAAAAAGAAGAACCTGTATTGTGGAAGACACACTTTGTAGATGCAGCAAGAGGGAAAACAGCTAAAGCCATGGAGTGATTAGAAAAGCAACTTAATTTATAAGTTTTGTTCCCTCCTCATCAACTTTTATACCTCCTCCTACAAGAAGGACAAATCATTGAAACTGTGTGTAATATAGGCACAATCTATCATGTGCCTGTACAGAGTGGGCACTTAACAGCTTACCTTCCTTTATCCATACATGAACAGAACCATAGCCTCAGCCTTTTCAGTGTTACAGCATGTACTGGCTAGTTTTGTGTCAACTTGACACAGCTGGAGTTATCACAGAGAAAGGAGCTTAAGTTGGAGAAGTGCCTCCATGAGATCCAGCTGTAAGACATTTTATCAATCAGTGATAAAGGTGGGGAGGTTCCCTTGTGGGTGGCGCCATCTATGGGCTGGTGGTCTTGGTTCTATAAGAGAGCAGGTTGAGCAAAGCCAGGGGAAGCAAGCCAGCAAAGAACATCCCTCCATGGCTTCTGCATCAGCTCCTGCTTCCTGACCTGCTTGAGTTCCGGTTCTGACTTCTTTGGTGATGAACAGCAATGTGGAAGTGTAAGCTGAATAAACCCTTCCCTCCCCAACTGCTTCTTGGTCATGTTTGTGCAGAAATAGAAACCCTCACTAAGACACAGCACCTTAGAAGGAGTCACATAAGCTAAATATTGGACAAATTTAGGTTGCCATACCCAATTACTTCAACAACCATACCTCTTGCCTTAATATCTACTACCAACATATGTACACATACTTTTTCCAGCTTAGGGATCTTAAATGACACAATATAAAAACACTTATTTTCTTAGTTGTGGCAAGAAAGAGGTAAAATAGTTCTTCTGGGTATTGTTGGGATAAGAAGCACTTTAAGTGACTGATGAGTTTGTGTAAAAGGTCCCCTCTCTCCACCTCACTGCTGGCATTTAAGATATCAAGCTGATACAATATTCTGTCTCCCCCAGATGGACTACTGCAAGCTATTTTGTTCTTGCAAACAATCAGATTATGATTGATTCCCCAAGATTAGAAGATTGGGAACCTTGAAATAGAACAGGTGCTTACAATTAGGATTCTAAGTAAGAGACCCTATAAAAAGATACTAGAAAGGGTATTGTGTGATTAGCTACAATCAAAGGGAAAAAACAACTACAGATGTCCCTGGGGGTAATCTATGAACACAGAGCAAGTACAGTGAGATAGAATACAAATGATGAGGCCTCTAGCAACAGTCTATTACATTCTAAAGACTCCAATCAACCCAATATTGGAAAGTGGATAATACTAACTGGAAAGCGAAGACCGCTGACATTCTGGGATTAATGAGGAGTTGTGTGCAGCCTCCGGTTGTAGCTGTCTCTCACTCCATCATGTCTTTACTCATTTGGAAACTATTTAGAATCAGAATAGGATGCTATAGCAGTGGCTAGATGGGGTTCAGAACTCTGGAAAGATAATTTACAAAAATGTAAACAATTTTTCAGTGTTGCCTCATTTAAATTTCCCCTGCCATGGTACTGAGATAGACAATAGATCCACCGAGACAGGTCCCCTGGGGTCCACATCAGAAAATGCTGTTTCCTTCTGTTGAAAACACCTTTGACCCCTTAGTCTCTCAGTGCTTCCCCACCACCTAAATTTTTACAACAAAATTTTGTACTGCAGATGTAACTGCTGTATTTATGTACTACATGTTTATAAATGTCTGTGGCTATGAGTGCTGTTTATTTCATTACAGAATTTGCAGTAGACTTATTTGCTTGTTTCATCTTGCTTGTAGGAAAAAGGAAATTAAATTTAGCAAAATGCCAATGGTTTTGTATTTACTATTTTAGAATAAGGATTTTTGGTAATTTTGACAGTTGATAAATAAAAATGCTCTCATCAAATAGGTTTGTATAAATACACATACAAATAAGATAAATTCCAAACCATTTTAAAACCCTAAAATGCAATTTTGATTAAAGTAGACCCGCTAGTTCATCTGTTCATATTTTAATTTACTCATGAAAAATTTAATGTGTGTTACATACACACCCTTCTCTGCACTGAGAATAATAGGCACCAAATTGGGAAAACATTCCTGACTTCAGGTAGACTGCATTGTAGCCATTAAATAGCTACTAGTCAAATAACTCAACACAGATATAGATATAAAATTATGAGTAGTGATTAAGTGTCAAGAAGGAAAAGTGTGAATGAGTTAGAGAAAGAAAACCTATAAATAGTACATTCAGGAAAGGAACATTTACTCTGAAATTTACTCTTTTGATAAAGTATTGATAAAGAACAAAAATAATGCTAGGTCATTTTAGTCAAGAAAGTGTCAAATTGAAGGGAAAAAAATGAAAGGAATGAAGTTCATTATCCAAAGATAGCAAGTGTAAAATACAGCAAAAGCTTCTACTACAGTAGAACCATTCTATTACAGTGTGACCAAGAAATACATCTTTGTATTCTAAAGACTCTGTGCTTTCATCAGTAAACTTGACCTCAAAAATTGTTAAATGATTTAAAAAAAAAATTATAGTTCACCAGTTATCTGAAGAATTTACTTGCCTTAAATGTATGCTTTACTTTATGAGAACATACACTTGGTTAAAATATAATAAATAAAACTATCCATTTTTCATATGCAGCTAGGATTTTAAGATAGATAACGGCACCAAAGAAAAAGGTACTGAGTTATGTTCATGTGTTTAGCTATAACTTCAACATCTAGGAGGTTATGATTCAGTGATACTAGTAATTGTTATTAATGCACATGTCTCATACATAATCATTTGTATTGATGTGTAATTGTGTTATTCTATGTACAAAATAAACCTGTGAGTAAATAAAAATTATACATAATTAGTAATATTAACTCATCAGACTTTATAGCTATCAAAAATTAATTGCTAAGGATTATAGTCCAATAATTCATCTTTCCTAGACATGATGAAAATGTTATAATCATTGAAGAGACAAAATTTATCCTGTTAATATCTACAGGATATCACTCCAAGTTACTATATCTTTTATTATGAGAATTTTATAAAATTCTCATTTTATGTACTACAGAATTTATATATTATTGAACTTTACAAAATCTTGAAGAATGTTATTAAAATCAATGTATTCTTCTCAAGAATAAGCTGATCCTTAAAAGACACGATGACTGGCTAGTTCATGATCACACTTACCTATACCTACCATGTGTGGCTGTTTGGGCTTCATCTTCTTACACAAAACTCAGTTTCAAACCATGTGTCCTTATCACAATAATGCTAATTGTTTCAGAAAACTGTTTGCCCTGCTTCCTTCTCTTGTACACATCGATCTTGAGTTGCAAGTTTTATCTGTCTTATCCAAAGGGAAGACACCTTCTCTACACGCAACATGAGCAAAGGAGGCAGTAAGGAGATAAGCAGGTGTCCCGGAGTGATTCAGTGCACACATGAGCAGCTGATAAATTAAAATTTTAGTCTTTTGTGTCCAGTTATCACCAATCTTTACATTTTTTTATTTTCATTTTTTTTAAAATTCTTTAATAGTTTTTATAGGGCAGACTTAACCCTTCCACCACTCTGCCTCCTGACTGTTCCATATCCCACACCTCCTCCTCCCCTATGCCATCTCCTAGAGGATGTCTCTATCCCCCACCCATCCCCACTCCCTGGGGCCCCATTGAAATTTGATTCTATATTTAAGAATACAAAAGAAGAAATACTAGTTTTACTTCAGACAGTGGATTTTAAGCTAGGTACTCAGTATGCTATAAATTAGTCCCTTCCACTAATGATACCCATTCAATGAGTATTAAACTTTAAATCCTGAGGAAATACAGTTGCAGATATTATGTAATTCTTTCTCTATTTTGCATCATGGACCTCTCATTTATAAGGTTTTCATTTTATTTTATTTTATTTTATTTTAAACCCAAAAGAATAGAAAGAACTCTTGCTTTAACAAAAAAGCTTAAATATTTAATAAATACAGATGTAGAAATTAGACTCCTTAACTACCCACACCTCATTTCTTACCCAACTAGATACAGATTTTTCTACACTGAGGTAAAAAAAAAAAATTCAAATGAACTGATAAATCTAGGAAATAGGTGAAAAATGGGTTCATGTTTCACAGGGATATGAAAATTACAAGTGAGGTAGACACAGGTGTAGGCTTACCATTCAGCTCAGTAGTAAGTAGTAGTTACATTAGCTCTGATGCTTCAAAGGATACGGACCCCATGGGCCTTTAAGCATAGAAATAAAGAACTGACAGCAGCAATAGCTAGTTTAATCTGGATCAGATACTATGTGTATCAACAGTTGACAGGTCAGTATGTGGCTAGTAAAGACCAAAGCACTTTATTCGCAATTCAAAACAACCTTTGTCCTATCCCCATGCCTCAACTCCTATGCTCTGACCCCTGGGACAAGCAGAATTAAACTCCTAAATGTGATATATATTTGCCATTCAATGGAAGTAAAATCACCCTGACCCCAGCCAATTATAAATCAATTCAAAACAAAACTTTTCTGCTTGTGTATAAAGTATATTGTTCTTTCTGTAAGAGACTTTGCTATGCACTAAAGGAATAAATGAATTTATGGAGTTATCTCTGCCTTTAAATTGCTACAACAAAATACAGAATACCAGGATAAGATACAGCAACAAAAACATAAGGTACCCGGGGCCAGTTATAGATTGAGAAACTCTGAAATGGTTTCAACTTCTTTCTACGCTTCCTTCCAGGAAGAATATATGAGTTTAATGTTAAACTCTTCTTGTGTTATATATGCTTTCAAATCACCTATCATTATACACATCATTGGCCCTGTGTGCCCTACTAAACATGCCCATTCTTAAAGTTTATCTTAGATCCACACTGACCCTTTTATATCGGCCAAATGGAGGAATTGCACAAAAATGACTGGAGATTGGTGCATGAAAACAGCTGGATGGGAAGAACAAGGAGATGACGCATCCCTCTCCACTCAGAACAAGGAGATGAAGCTTTTTTTTTCCATAAAGATAAAAACTGGACTAAATTTTACTAGGTTTAATCGTAAGTAGAGAGAAAATTGCAGTCATGTGTGTGATTTGCACATGATTCACAGTAAATTAGATTTTTATTAAAAATATTAGGATAGGGAATATAGCTTAACCAGTAAAGGGTTTGCCACACGAGCATGAGAACCTGAGTTCAATACCCAGTGCCTATGCACAAAGCTGACGCATTAGAGAGTGCCTGTAAGCCAAGTCCTGGTGTAGATTAGAGAATCCCTGCAACAACAACCAGGATAGCTGAATCAGTGAGTGCTTAGTTCCTTACAAACTACCGTCTCCACAAATAAGGTGGTGAGCCACTGGGGAAGAGAGATTTCATTAACATCTAGTCTTCATATTCAGGAAAACACATTGATAAACTCGTGCACACACATGTATACATGCATGCACTTAAGCCCACACATACATATACACACATACCCCTAGCATACAATGAGATGAATAGCAGCAAATATTAAATTAAAAAAATATATTGACTTACATGTAGACATGTTATTTTGCCACGGGTTTTATGACAAAGAAATGTTTAAGTGAGGTTACACCATCACCGCTGGAATCTACTTACTGCAAATCATACTGCAGACAATAGTATGTGAGCACAACTATTGATTTTAGACACAACTCACTTCGTGCTTGAGGCTTTCTGCACAACCATGCCCTAGAAATACGGAAGTGGATTTCAGTAGTTATGCCAATGACTATAGATGTTATTAGTTAATCAACAGAGAATATCACATTTAGAAAACTTCATGAATTATTAATAGGAAAACCTCACGTCAATTGATTGAACTTACATAAAACTTCATTATTAGTATCAGCAGAAAGATAGGAGAGATAGATAAATAGATAGATAGAAGGGGAGAAGAAAGATAGATATACAGGTGGATGGAAGATTATAGATATAGTGAGAGTAAAAATTTATTTTGTGCAAAAAATCTGGTCCATTCTGAACAAAGAAAATTTAAGATGAAAGATAAGTAAAACGATGAACAAAATAAGCTGAACCTCACGGTGCAGGCCGCAATCCCATCTACTTGCCAGGCTGAGAAAGGAGGATCACAAAGTGGCTTGGACTACATAGTGCAGTCAGGGCTATCCCGAAATCTTAGATCTTGTGTCAAAATAAAAAGTACAAAGAGGGCTAGTGATGTGTGTAAATGGAAGATTGCCTGACTGTCATACCTAAGAATCTTGGTTCCATTCTTATTATTGAAAATTTTCTTTAAAAGTTTTTCAAATAACTACTCACATAATTTCTTTTAAAAACCTTAAAATGTATCTAGAAACCTGAAGACTCCAGATAGCCATAAAAATTCTAAGCAGAAAAAGGACTGGTGGTATCACTATATTTGATTGGAAGTAATACTATTGAGTTATAATTAAAAAAAATAGTGTGGTGCTGGCTAAAAAAATCAAACACATAGATAAATTCAACAGAATATAGGACTCAAACATAATCCACATGCCTTCAACAACCTGAGTTTAGACACAGATGACAAAAAATACACACTAGAAAAAAGACAATCTCTTTACAAAAATACCTTTGGTTTCACTGAGAAAAATAACTAAAGCCAAACATTTTAGCTTAGCATCAAAATGATGTATATACAATTAACCATTACCTTTTCTCATTATATTCCACAGAAAACTTGATTTTTTTTAAAAGATTACTATTTATTGGACAATTCTGCAAGAAATTTCCAGACTGACCATCTGTGCAAATTATGTGCACAAAGGTCTGAGAAGCAGTTAGACATTTAAGAAGAAATCCTTCTAATTAATTCCTGGTTGCTAAGAAACTAACGGAGAAAAATTATGGTTCTAAATATCATCCTGAGTCACATTAATCCAGGCGATTTATCTTTGGGGGAGGTATTTTTCATAATCAGATAACAGAACTTGTTTGAATAAATGTTCAATCCCATTTGAGTTACATAGACACCCAAAGAATTGCATGAATCAATATTTTGCATAAGAAGTGTATTTGTTATACACATACAAACAAAAATCAGAGATTGTTGTGCTATATATGGATCAGATGATAAGCATGCCAAGTAATTTGAGGGTCAATATCATTAAATGTCCCTCGGCATGGAATAGCACTTTGTGGCTTTCTAACTTGTGCTCTGAGCAATGATCCATGTCTATCTTTGACTTTAGACATTTTCAAAAAAAAATCATAATGACACATCTTTAGCTCTATGACAGCAAAAGTTATCCTCTTTTGTCTCTGATGCTGGTATTAATTTTCTTGTGACTCCCAAAATTTATGGCAAGCTTTCAGTTGAATGCCTAGAAATGTTCAATGCATAGGATCTAAGGTGTTGCTGAAGTTTCATGCCAGTGAGTAAATCATACTGAGACCATCTTGATGAAACTATCCCTAGAGTTCAACAATCCATAAAAATATCTGATGTACCACACTGGGACATTGTTTTCTTTTTAATTTATTTTAATGTCTTATTTTACTTACATGCTAATATAATGCAGAGCATAATGTTAATACCTGAATGCAGCATGTCCTAATCAAACCCGGCACCTTTATCTACCCTTCTTCTAAGATTTTTTTCTATTTACTGCACTATCTAGTTTAAGGTAAAAGCTTGTTATTATAGCAAGCCAAAGTTCTCAGTGACTTCATTTATTTCCCAGTGCTATCTTATGTTGAGAGACAAAAAGTATAAATAATTTGGTGATTTCAAGAGAATATTTAACAATAGCTGTGTGGACATTCAGAGTCAGCCTCTATAAGCCCATGACCTGAAACTCAGTGCAACCTGAGTCAGAATGAAAGCAGCTGTGAGATCCACCACTGAGATTTCATTGCCCACACCTTCAGGTCCAATGACACTAAAGATGCCTTGTCTCCACCTGATACTCTCTAAGTAGTAAAACGTAGACTCTTAAAAGCCATCTGTGCACTTGTAGTGACTGTCATCTTTATCGAAATCCCTGAGTGATCAGAATGTGGACAGAGCACCTTCTCAGTATCTAGGTTCCAATACTCTCTTTCTCGTCAGGGTTAAACACACGATTGTCTTCACAGTCCATATTTCAAAAAGACAAGAAAAGTGTTGTGACACGCCAGGCCACACAGTGAAGTAAGCTAGGTCTCTATCCCAGATCTTTTTTCCTTCTTCTCATCCTATTTAAAAATGTCACCAGCTTTAAATAACCACGGAAGATTAATAAATTTCCTCTCCAAGTTCACGTGTATTTTAAAAGAAATCGAAAGCTTTGGATGACCGAAAGCACCATCTTTCCTAAATGTTCCCTTCCCTAAATTTCCTAATTAGTGAGGGAAAGTTGTATCTACCCAGTGTGTATCCCAGCACCTTGAGGACCAGTTGGAGGTCTTCATCCTCTCCCACGATCATCCATCCATCAAGCTTTGACAGATTTTACTCAGAAGGTTCCCAAGTCTCTGACTTCTTCTGTATCCCCATTAATCTGCCCTAACTCCAATTTTCATTTTCTTCTGCCGAAAAGAATGCAGCCGTCTAGCTTCAGTTGCATCTCTGTAATTCATTTTCCTCACAAATGCCAGAGGGAGTGCTCCAATAAATAGATCAGATCTCGACGCTGTGCTTCAAATCCTTCATGGCTTCAAAGATAAAGTGAAAATCTTCCCACTTTCCAGGAGGAGCTTCGTCTATGCTCATTCAGCATGCTGTGCTGAGCTTTCTCTATCTCAGGTTGCCCAGGGCATTTTCTGATCTGTATCCAAATGGATAATTTCTTTCATCACGGATTTCATAAAGACTTAAGAAACTATGCACTTTTGCCTATGAAATCATCTCTCTGCTTACCCACAAGACATATAGTCCAATATCACCATAAATGCCTGAAAGTATAAGGAGAATTGTTATGGGGGATGTGTGTGTATATGTGTGTATGTGTGTGGTGTGTTTGGTATATGTGTATAGGTGGCCTGTGTGCCTCTCTGTGTGTGCTTGTAGATGTTGTGTGTGGATGTTGGTGTGTGTGCATGTACATGTGTGAGTTTTTATGTGTGTGAGGATGTGTTCTGGTGGGTGGGGGTGTTTTCCAATTTGTTCTTAACCATAGATCTGAGAAACCTAACACACTAATTTTCTTTTTCTTAAGTGGAGACTTTCAGCTTTTCACTTTACAGTTTCTTTTCCAAGCGTTGCTGCTCCTGCACTTTGAGGCCGTTATTAAATAAAATAAAGCTTAGTCAAGCACTATTGCCTGCAACACTCTGTCTGACAATGAAGAAGGCTACTAAATGAGAAATGGATGGGTAGTTTTACTACATGGGTACACTCGAGAGAGCAATCGCTCACAGCTTCATATGGAAATGGAATGATGACACAAGGCTTCACAATGAAGTTTAAAGCTTATGAATTTCCTATTTTTGGAATTTTTCATTTACTGTCTTTGAATTGCACTTCAACATAGACATCAGAAGCTTTGGATAGTAGGGGGACTATTATTCTGTTTAACTATTCAACTTTAGACTTTAAGAAATGTTTATTGAGTATTATATATGCCTGTAATTATTAATGATAGGAAGGCCCATGTGATGCTGGAACCAATTGAGCTAATCTTGTACCTTGTAATTCTCAGCAGAAAGTTGCCTAGGAGTTGTTGTCGTCTCTCTCCACACCACCCAGACGCCTGAGAGAAGGATTTTACTGTTTTACATTAACCTAAATAGTATTCCTCACATTATCTTTATGTAAGTCTCTATTTTTTACCAGAGATGGAAGTAGCTTGGCTAGTCAAAAAACACATAGTAGAATGAACATAGGTGTGCCCCAACATAAGTAAAATCAAGCTACAATTGATAATGTCATGGATCAGAGTACTACATTCTAAGTTCATTAGCATGAAATCAATTAGAATTAAATTCTAATACAATTAGAATACTACATTATCTCTCAAGCACGCATAGTATCTAAGGAAATATGTGCTAGTCCTTTGCTAGTTGCCCATTAATTTAGCTCTTGACTCTCTTTTCTGACATCTTTTTGCTTCTCACTCATATATTGGACATGTATCAAATCCCAACTTATGCCACATGCTATCTGCACTATATGGACAATGTGATGGCTTCTCTTCTTTTATATTAAGTACAATGAAAGTCATCAGGTCATTCTGTTTACTCACCTTTCTCCCCCCAAAAGAAGGGAAACATTTATATTTTCATTACTTTCACTTTGACTTACAATAGGGAGAACTCAACATTCAGGGTTGGTTTTAAAAGTCAATCATCAAATAAATATCAAACAAAGGCACATGATTGAAATAGAGAATAGGCTCCCTTTATTTGATTGTTGGAGAATATGAAGGATGATGGCCAAGCTACAGTTCATGAAAGCAACACCAAACATGCCTATGCTCCATGAAACACCCTGATCCCATTAAAAGCCAAGAGAACAGAGCCAAGAAAGCAGCTAAGATTAGCTTTAGTTTTCTTCTGTTTCAGGTTAATTTAACCTTTTAAAAAAATTACACAGACCTTTAACTTTCAATTGCAGTGCCATCTTGCAGAAAATGCAGAGGCAGAGCTCAATAGCCATTAGTGCATAGATACAATAGCTAGCAAAGCACTATTAGAAACATGGCCCACATGTGGCAACTATATGCACCAATGGACAATGTTCATAAGAAAGGTTTTAATTCTACAAGGTAAAAATCACTCCAAAGTTCACAACTGTCTCCCATATCATTGGGATCCAGCCAACTACATTATCCTTTAAAAAAGGGTGATAAATATACCAACTTGACAAACTCACACTAAACAGAAAAATATGTAAAAGAGTCTAGCATTTAAATTTTATGCATTATTTGAAATATACCATACCTGTCCCCAAGCCTGCTGCTGACAAACATTATCGTCCCTGGAAGACTCAAGATATCATATGTTTACCAGGTATAAACAGTAAGGTGAATGTATTGAAAAATATTGGGATAATTTTAGATGATCCCTATAAATCATAATTAAATTATGCTTAATAATGATCCATTTATTCATTAATCAGTCTTGCTGAAATATGAAAACAAGGAAATATAAAAAGGGTTGAAGTCTAAAAATAACATCTACAAATGGGTGTTTCCCAATGCAGATCCTTTAATTCCCAGAATGCAAAATGAGTACCTGGAATATATGAGTGCTCAAAAACTATAGCAGTCATAATCACTCAAGGTTGCTCAGTGAACTCAGACAGAACAAGCACTAGAAGCCAGGTCTCATGAATTTGGGACTAACTTTCTACCTATCTATAGCTTGCCATGCAAAAGCAATCAGCTTTTTGTTTGTGGCAGGGCTGAACATAGTAAAATGTGAATGAATAGATAGCACAAGCAACTGTTTAGCATAATGCAAGACCTTCTCTCACCAGCCAGCTAGTACTCAGTTCTTAGTTGACTGATTTTTTTTTCCACCATGTTGAGAAACAAAGATGATAAAGTTAGAAAAAAAGCATTCCTTAAATAATAATGTAAGTGCTATTTTAAAAAATAAAGTTAGAAAAATAAAAAAAAATTGCCTAAACTGTGTTTTTAAATATCCCAGTTCTACACTTGTTTGTTAAAACAATGAAAAGAGATGTTATTTTATCTATCTATCTATCTATCTATCTATCTATCTATCTATCTATCATCTATTTATTATGAGTGCTCTGTCTTCACACATACACACACACACACACACACACACACACACACACACACACATACATCAGAAGAGAACATCAGATCCCATTACAGATGGTTGTGAGTCACCATGTGGTTGCTGAGAATTGAACTCAGGACCTCTGTAAGTACACCAGTACTCTTAACCACTGAGCCATCTCTCTGGCCCCAAGAAATGTTATTTTCTAAAGTTAAGGATAGGAATTTAATTCAGTGGATAGAGTATTTGCCTAACATGCATAAGCCTTGGGGCAATCACTATCACTGCATAAAACTTGATATGGTTACTCAGGAAGTGGAAACAGAAAGATCTATGTCATATTCAGCTGCAAGTTCAAGTTCAGCCTGGAATACATGAGATACTGGCTCTAAATTAACTTATTATCCAATTAATTTAATTGAAAAATAAAAGATGGCAATCTCTACACTAAACAAAACTATATCTTTACTTTAAAAAACAATTTAAAACGCTCTATGTTAACAATCACTGTATCCTGGCCTTATCATTTTGCTTTCTTTTAAGAGGATAATTGTTCTGAAGGCTGTTTTCTAATATAATTTTCTGGAAGAAGTAATAAAGTTAAAATGAGCATATTTCTATTACAAGATAAGCATGTGATTTTATTCTAAATGGTATCATGTGCAAATTACCACTAACAGGTTTACATGACTTCGTATCGTCTTTCTGTTCAATTATGCAAAACCCTTCACTTCAGCTTACAGAATGTACCAGTCATAGCCAGCTCTGTCATACGATAAAATCCAAATCAATGGCTGCTCGAAAAGACAGAAGTATACGTTGCTAGAATCAAAAGATTCTGGGAAATTAACTGCTAGATCACTCCTTAAGGTTTTCTCAGGCCCTAATCCCTCCACTTAACTTCACAGCCATTTTTGGGGGACAGCCCTTTGTAACATCACACCCAGTAACAAAGTGATTCTTAAAAAACCGAGTTTTTGACAAAGAACAACATAAATGTCACACACGTAACTTGCCTTTACCTCCTAGATTTGAATCTAGCGATTTGGTCACTTGAGAACAAGAGAGAAGATTACTATCAAGCTTCATGTGTCTTCATTCAGGAAGATGCTGTGAAAGCTGGCTGACAACCAGCTATCTCTTGTTGAAGAAATACCCAGATAATAAAACAGTAGATCCTGTTGAAGATGGGGAGGGTTCAGGGTGTATTGACTGTGACCAAGTAAGAAAACTGGGAAAAGGATGTAAGGCTTTTACATAGATGATGCTTGAGGGCAACACCAGATTGTATAGTTGTTATACTGCATTCCACTTGATCTGCATAATAAATTATCTTCAGGGTCATAGCAGTCAATAACACATCTGGACCCAGAACTGCATAACTGCAGATCATTTTCACCTATGTAATAGATTCAAAGATTCATGATCCTGTGCCATTATAGAGAAAATCACACTGTGCTTCGGGTCTCAACAAGCAATGTGATATAATAATTAGAAATGCAGATTTTGAAACACAAATTCCAATCCTGTTTTGTTGTTTCATCAAAAAAGTGAAGATCACACACACACATACACACACACTCAGAACTGAGGTCAGGGTTAAATGAGTTAGCAATTGGGAGGCATTTAAGTGAGTCCTTGGACAGGGTGAGAACTTTATTTCATTGTCTATCAGCTGTAGATTTGGGTTGTAGAAAGGATGCACTATAACTGTAATCATGCACGTAATGACCTCAAGAGCAAAACAGTGTCTGGGAAGTGGCGGTATTATCCTCAGTCTATAGTTGATGCTCTCTTCTGATGAGTGAGGTATTGTAAAATCTTTATGACAATAGAATTCATGAACAATTAAGAAACAAGGACATGTGTTGGGTAGAAGGACACAGGATAGAAGTGAGACAAAGGTGTGTGTGTGTGTGTGTGAAAGAGAGAGAGAGAGAGAGAGAGAGAGAGAGAGAGAGAGAGAGAGAGAACAAAAGAATTGTACAAAGAGAGAGAAAATATGTCACAAAAGAGGTGTTGGGTATTCTTAAAACATGGTAAAGACAGAAGTCTTCACCTGAATTTTGGAAGTAGAAATACAAGGTTAGGAATCTATATAAATTTATCTGAATGGAGTATCTAAAGTACTTCATGAGTGAGTCCTTTCATTGACTACATTCAGGTAAGTTAGTATTGAATTCCTAGAAGAAGCTTGAAATGAGTATGTTCTGGCAATATGCTAGAAGACAAATGCATTTACTCTAGGAGAAATTGAAATTCAATGCTTGGCCTTCGTCTATATAACTTGCATTTATTATGTCAGCATAGTTTTTCTATAAGTCCATAGATCATTTTCAGTATATAATGAGACTGACTAGTGCTCAATTTTGTTATCTTAGTTGTTTGTCGTGACAGAATCTAGAGTTTAAGGCTGCAAAGGCGGCTCAATGATTAAGAGGACTCGCTACTCATACGTAGAATCCACGTTCAGTTCCTCGCTCCCAGCAGAGGCTGCAACCATCCTTATCTTCAGTTCCAGGGAATCTTTAACCACCTTCTGATCACCATAGGTATGAGAAACATGTAGAGAAGAATCCATACACATAAATAAAATAGTTTAAAATGAATAAATCAATCAAATCTAAGCCATACCTATGTAGAGGCTTCAGAATATTGGCAGATTCTACTACCATGCTTTTTTAGAGTTGGAATGCTGAAAATTCAAAGCCAAAATTATCTTAAACAATTTTTGTTTCCATTAATATCTATTTTAGCCTGTGTCTGAATCTAGCATCTTTCTTGTCTACTGGGTAAAAACTATAGAAACTATTTTTAGGAGGTCACTAGCTTCTCCTAGCTCCAAAGTTACGAATGCTACCCCACAGAATCTCAAACCTAGAGCTAAGATCCCTACTTCTCTGTAACCAGCATAACTGATGTTAGCATCAATGTACTTGGTAAATGCTTTAACTTATGACTTTTATTATATAAAGCTCATATAACTACTTCCACAGAGTATTACCCTGTTATTTATGGTAACTTGCTGACCGTGTTTCTGAATTATGGTCATTCCTGTGTGGCTCAAAATAAACTCTTACTCCCTTCCAGATGGAAACTGTGTTTTGCATTATCAATTTTAATAGTAAAATTTTTTAAAAATCTATATATAGGAAAAAATATAAATGTTTAAAATTATTACTGGTAAATCTCTAGTAGAAAGAAATCACATGTCAAAATGTTACATTCTTAACAATCTGCTCTATATGTTATTCTTAGTTTGTTTGGTTTGGTTTTAGGTGCTGTAGGTGAAGTTCAGAGCCTCTAGGATATTACAAAAATGTTCTACCACTGAGCTATATTCCCAGTCCTATGTTCTAAGAAATTATATTTTGCTTTTAGTTTAAATTATTTATTTAGCTAATTCAGATTGATTGTGTTCAGCTAACAATGAAATTCCTTGCTGTGAAAAGAAGACAAAGATATGAATGAGGTAATGAGTTTTATGAATATGCTTGATGCCCTGCCTGGGTCACATTCATATGCTAGTATGAAAATAGCAAATGAATATGCAAAATTATGTAAATTTATACAACAATCATTTTGAATGAAAAGGTCAAATGTCATATAAACAATGTACCAACCTCTTCAGTCCAATTACTTTCTGTTACATCTCTCTGGGCACTTTCAGACTAAAATATGTGCATTTTCTTATACAAGGAGCAATGTAAACACAACTTGTTCTTTATGCAGTGAAGGATAATTCCTATCAGAGCTTCCATGCATTCCTATGTTGAATTGTGAATCACTAAATCCAGTTTACCATTCAACAAATATTTGCTGGCACCTATTGTGTGCAAGGTCTGATATTAGATGGAGGCAAAACAATGAAAACCCAAACAATGTTACTATTTTCATCAAGCTAAGTATTGACCTAATTTCTCTGGGAATTACAAATGTTTTTTAACACCTAGAATTTATTCACCAAGGAACAGATTTCAGAATCATCAATCATCTGCCTAATGACATGTCTCAAGCAAATGCTACTAGATGAAACTTCCTCCAAAAGGATAGCCCTGCAGAACTCTGTTAGGGGGTTAAGGAACAAATACTGTTTGAATGAGGAGAAAGCAAAGGAAATAAAGCAGTAGAAGTTACATAGCACTCATGGGAAAGTCAGGCTTCTCACTACATGCAAAAGGCCATCAAACAATGCAGGTTCTCTAACACACAAACTTTTCAACAAACCCACAGACCTTTTACCGTCACAAAAAATAAATAAATAAATAAGGAACTTCATAGTAAGAAGCAACCAGAAACTGGGTTGAACATTTGTAGATCACTAGAACATCTTTTTGATACACACGCTTAGAAAAATACAAGCACTGGGTAGTGGTAATATCTTAGTAACCAAAGTTTCCCTTGGGTAAATCTAGCGCCATGTGAGAAGATGGTTCATCTCTGCATGTGCACATAAATGTGTAATTAAAAACACTCATACAAAAAAGATTTTAAGAGAAACTTTCACACATTTGATTCTTCAATATTACTGAGGAGAAAGTTCTAGAGAGAAAGCTAACAAATATAGGTTATTTCCTCTCTACACTTTTCTGCCTTTTCTGAGCCAAATTCTAGAAAGTGTAAAATGTTGGAAGTTTTCAGGAAAAGATTTTCTCAATAACAGTTTGGGAATCTGTGCTAGAGTCAAAATCTGGAAGTCTCCCAATAGGCCATGTCTTAAAGGTTGGGTCCCAAGTTTGGAAATGGGAGATAGTGAAAGCTTAAAGCAGAGCCAAGTAAGTGATCCTTGAGGAAAGAACTTTTCAGAAAAGTCTGGTAGTCTATTATCTTCCTCTTGATTTCCTGGCGGTTAGGTTTTCCTTCTCCATGATATAGGCTCTCCACTGTGCTGTACTTTCTCTGCATGCCCAAAGGCCATAGGGCCACTTAACTCTGGATGGAAACCTACAAACCAATTTTCAGTGTTCAACCCAACTCATGGGCCCCAAGCATCCCAAGATAGCATATTTGAACATACATCACAGAACCACATAAAAAGTTTAGATACCCATTGTGTGATACAACATAATTATTACATTTTTATATGTAATAATCTCAGGTATTTATCACAAGAACAGAAAGGACAGCAAGAGACTAGCCTTTGAGTGTCGAGTATAGGATTTTGCAAATACCATGATGCTGTTACACTTGTAATTTAAATTGAAACTCTTGTCATTTAAACTACTCCAACAGAGGTGAATGTGATTTTTTAAGATTTTTTTATTTGTATGATTACACTGTTGCTGTCTTCAGACATACAAGAGATGGGTATCTGATCCCATTACAGACGATTGTGAGCCACCATGTGATTGCTGGGAATTGAACTCAGGACCTCTGGAAGAGCAGTCAGTGTTCTTAACTGCTGAGCCATCTCTCCAGCCCCAGAGGTAAATTTTTAAACAGAACCATATATGTAGGAGCTAATGAGATGGCTGAGTGGTTAGGAGCACTGACTACTCTTCCAGAGATCCAGAGTTCAATTCCCAGCAATCACATGGTGGTTCATGACCATGTAAATACTGACCTCAGAATTTGAAAATCTGGGTGGAAGGAATATGTAGTAAAAAGTTTCAGTTTAGAAGTAAGAAGAGAAGTAAAAATAGTATACAGTTAATCCTGGTGTATGGAATGTGAGAGGAAGAGAGGGAGAGAGAGGGGGGGAGGGAGGGAGGGAGGGAGGGAGAGAGAGAGAGAGAGAGAGAGAGAGAGAGAGAGAGAGAGAGAGAGAGATGTAATTTAGATATGTATGCATGATCATATTCAGAGGAAGATTTGAACACCCTCCTCTATCACAACCAGCCTTATTTCCTTGTGAAGGTCATTTAATAAACCTGGCAGCCAGCAATCCAACCAATCTTCCTTATTTTGGTACCAACAGTGCTGGAGTTATTAAATGTAATTATGGCCACCCCTAGATTTTAACCTATGTTCTTAGGATATGAACTCATACCTGTGCAGCAAGCACTCTTACCCACTGAGCCATTATCCTAGAACATTCTTTTTTGACAACTTTTAAGACAAATTCTCTGATCATATTCCAATAAATTTATATAACATTAAATAATCTTAACCAATCAAATTAAATATTATCCTACATAACTCCTGTATAAGGGACATAAACAAAATCTTCAAGAAACTATTTCCATGACATACCACATTTACCAAATTCTTTCTAGCTTAGTGTTTTTATATAATATATGACATCATCTTTAAGATATTTAGAATGCCTAATATGATATAAATATGTCCTTTAGAGAATAATAAAAAATTTCTAGACTGTTCCAACAGAGTCTCTCTCTCTCTCTCTCTCTCTCTCTCTCTCTCTCTATATATATATATATATATATATAAGAGTATGAATGGAAGATGAGTCCAAAAACAAACACTAATAACCAGGAATCGACTAGAGATGAGAACTCTGAACTCTGTTCATGCACACAACAAATATTCTTCAAATATTTCAAATAAAGATTGTCTGAGTCTGGATACAGGAAACATGCAGATTAAGAGGACCAAGTGCAAAGACAAAACTGTCACCTGAAACTGCATGAAACAAGAGCTGCAGTTAGGTAAACATAAGCATGTCTGTCCATTGTTCTAAAAGATGGCATTCTTGTAAAAATACAAGTCTCAGAAGGAAAATGCTGATATAAACAGAAATTACTAAAATTGTTAGAAGATGAAATTAATATAAATCAAAGCATGAAATATTTAAAGCTGTGGAGAATAAACATGTTTAAAGATTGAAACATCTCTGAAGATTTCAGCAAAGCAAATAAACCCTGAGTTAGAAAGGAAGAGGATTATAAGGCTAATACTGAAAGACAACCAGGTACAAAAGATAAGTTTATCATTGAAACTCTGGTGATATATGCTAAACAAGAACAATGAAGAACAGTCTGGAATAAAGGATTAAGTCACATGAAGAAAAGATGTTTAGAAGCTAACAATCAGAAAACAAGGGATATATTTATTATTAATGTATATTTTGGAAAGATGATCAAAGATCTATTTTCCAAAGACGACTAAACAGAATCTGTGGAAATTTATTCTGTACCTTAGCTTTAAATAATGAATATTCTCACTGCACTGTAAAATATTCAACAAGATAAAAGCACATTGTAAATTATTCTAATTTCAAGAAGAGAGCAAGCAGAACTTTCATCTCAAAGCCTAACAAATTTCAAACAAAAAAAGATCAATTTTAATTATTTTCATGCAAATTTTTAAGTAAATCACTAGTAAATATAATTCATTCCTGCATATGAAAAGTTTAATATCAAGTGGCCCAAGAAAGATTCTTCTTGAAAGTAATATAAATTACTTGGAAAACATAAATATGAGTGATCTTATTTCTGGAAACTCGATAATAATTTTCACCAATAAACAGGGGGAGAAAATCATAAAATCACAACATAATGATGAGAAAGACATTTGACACATTTCATTTCCTTCTAAAAATATTATGAATCACAGATAAAGTAGAATATTGTTGACTCATAATGATCATTTAGATATCAGTGGCCAATGTCATTCCACATATTGAAACACTAAAGCAATCACAATTTATAGTTTGGAACCTCATAGTCTCTCAAGCATTTGACAACATTGAATTGAAATATCTAGTTAAATATAATTACAGAAAAGTAACTTGTGTAAATAACAGAAACCATATGGAATTTCATATACCATGATGATATTACAATGAATATTTCATGTGGAGAAATGATAATATCACTGTAAAATCTGCAAAATCACAAAGTTTAGATGAAATATAGCAATGTGATAAGTTCAACATACAGGAATATTAAAGAATCAATGTCTATTCTCTATTTTTAGTTCAAAGTACTTTAGAAGGAAAGTGAGAAAAATATTTTCCAGGTACAAAAGATAAGTTTACCATTGAAACTATGGTGATATATACTAAATAAGAATGATGAAGAACAGTCTGTAATAAAATATTAAATCGTATGAAAAAAAAGATCTTTAGAAGCTAACAATCAGAAAACAGAACATATTTATTATTAATGTATATTTTAGAAATATGATCAAAGATCTATTTTCATATAAGATCTATTACATAAAAATATAACCTTTAGAAATAGGCTTAAGGACAGACTTATACTGCATCAGTCTGGTGAGAACATCAAAAGGAACTAAGAAGGACTCAAAAGAAGCTATAGCAGAAAGGAGATATGTTCGCTTTCTTCATGATTCAGATAATCAAAGTGTATTATTTTCCCAAAAGATCTACAAATTTCATTAAATTAAAACATTAATACATTTTAATTGTAACATATTTTTAATTCTCTGTATAAAACAATTTCCCTTTGATAGATATTCCAGAATATTACCCAAAAGGAAAAGAGATGATTGGTGAGGAGAGATATTTGCTGTCCAAAATTAAGGATACCATTGGCATAGTCAGTGAAAGATTCATTCACAGACACATATCTGCGAGCAAGTATGTGTACACATTTATCTGTGAGTATTTATGTGTGCACATACATTCATTTGTACATCAGTATTTGTAAAGCTGTAGTTCAATGTAGTTTTTTCAAGTGTAGTTTCTGTATCAAGACATACCAGTTACATATTTTAAAAGTTTTCACTGGTGCTCACTTCAACAGCATATATGCTAAAATTGGAAAAATACAGAGAAGATTAGCATGGCACCTGAGCGAGAATGACACACAAATCTGATGGAAAGATCTTCCATGCTCATGGATTGGCAGGAATAATANAGNAAAAATGGCTATCTTGCCAAAAGCAATCTACAGATTCAAAGCAATCCCCATCAAAATTCCAACTCACAGAGTTAGAAAGGGCAATTTGCAAATTCATCTGGAATAACAAAAGACCTAAGATAGCAAAAACTATTCTCAACAATAAAAGAACCTCTGGTGGAGTCACCATCCCTGACCTCAAGATGTACCTCAGAGC
>NC_034608.1:80424610-80448609 GCF_900095145.1 Mus pahari | reverse complement strand
TGTACTGTAAGATCAAGAATTAACAAATGGGACCTCATAAAATTGCAAAGTTTCTGTAAGGCAAAGGACACTGTCAATAAGACAAAAAGGCAAGCAACAGATTGGGAAGCGTTCCATATTTTTAAAAACGTTTGAGCTGGGCAGTGGTGGCACACGCCTATAATCCCAGTACCTAGGAGGCAGAGGCAGGCGGGTTTCTGAGTTCGAAGCCAGCATGGTCTAAAGAGTGAGTTGCAGGACAGCCAGTGCTACACAGAGAAACACTGTCTCAAAAAANAAAAAAAAAAAGGTTTAATTGGACCTATATCTCACTCCATGTGCAAACCTAAATTTTAATTACTTTAAAAGCCTTTAAAAAGTTACAAAGCAATATAAGCCTCAAACAAAAGAAAATATGTTCCATTGAATGTTCACCAAAAAAAGCTCATTGTAAAATAGGAAATGCACAAAGTACAACAGAGATATATTTTATTTTTAAATTACCAATAACACGTGAAATATGACATAAATTTTGATTGCTACCTTGTGGTAAGAGGAAAAGTTAAAACAAATTTTAAAGTAACATCTTTTCAGTAAGAACTAAAAACATCTTAATAGGCGAGTGAGATGGCTCAGTGAGTAAAGATGCTTGCCTCCAAACCTAGCAACCTGAGTTTGAGCCCCACAGGACGGAAGGAAGGAATCAATTTTCACAGGTTGTCCCCTGACTTTCATGCATGTTGTGCCATATGCACACATGCACATTGAATGAATGAATGAATGAATGAACGAATAAACATATAAACATATATAATAAAGTTAAAAATATTATTTAATCCAACCAAAGAATACACACAGGCTGGACGTAGGCCTCCCCACACATATGTAGCAGATGTACAGCTTGACCTTCTTATGGGCCCTGAACAACTGGAACAGGGCCTATCGCAAATGCTCTAAGTGGGCTATGTTCTTCTAGCTGGCCTACCTTCTCTGGTCTCAGTGGGAGAGGATGAGCCTAGCTTTGCAGAGACTTGATGTGGCAGAGTTGGGGAATATCCAGGGGGAGAACCTACCCACTCAGAGTAGAAGAGGAGTGGGGATGGCGAGAGGGATTGTGGGAGGGGGTGACTGGGGCCTGGGAGGGAAGTGAGTGGGATGTAAAGCGAATAAGTAAAATAAATAAATAGATAGATAGATAAATAAATAAATAAATGACTTATGTGGAATTAACTGTGGTAATAATGTGTCTAAACTAAATTTTTATTAATCACAATAGAAAATCCTTAGTTGCAAATACTTAATAATGAGTTCACTCCAAACTCCAAAACAGATACATTGCCTCAATAGGAATATATATATATATATATATATATATGTACCTTAACACAAGTTAGTCATAGTTATGGGAAACAACTGAGAAAGAAACAGCTAGAAAACACATGGGGTGGTTCAACCAAGACTGCCTGCATGTTTGTTCCGCACTGATGGAAGCGTTTCGGGAGGATTAGGAGGAGTGATCCTGCTGGAGGAGGTGTACCTCTGTGGGGTGGGGTCTGAGGTTTCCAAAGCTTAAGCCATTGGCTGTAAGGCTCCCTGCCAGAATGATCCTGGACTCTTGCACTATGGACTCATGATCCCTAAACTAAATGCTTTCTCTGACGAGTGGATCTTGTAATATTTGTAATGACAATATTGTAATGACAATAGATAAATAACTAAGAGACATCTGCCCCCCCAAACACACATATAGTAGAGGACTGCAGGGTCTGGGTTCAGTCAGAGAAGATTCACCTAACCCTCAAGAAACTGGAGGCCCCAGGGAGTTTAGAGGTCTGCTGGAGTGGGGGTAGTGGTTGGGGTGGGGGTGGAAAGTAGAGGGTGGGGATATCCTGGTGGAGATAGGGGATAGGGAGGAGTATGGAGTATGGAAGTGTCAGAGGGTAGACCAGGAGGGGAATAAAGTTGTAAGTTTATACGCAGATAGATACTTTAATAAACAATGCTGATTCTCATACCTAAAATATTAAAGAGAAAAATTATTCTAATAATTTAAGTGTGCTGAAAGATACTAAAATTTTAACAACACTACAAATGGTTAGATTTTTTTTAAAAAGAGAATATCTTTACGTTTACTATTTGAATATATTTACATTCCCCACATGAAGCAAATGCAAAACAAAACAAATCAAAACATCATTTTGGCATCAATATTTATTTCTTAAGCAGTCAAATACTAAAGAAAGCCAGGTCAAGGATGTTACTCAGATTCACCTCACTATAACATAAAGCCAAGCTAATCATCACATTCTTACAAAGGCTTGTACATCTTAGAAGTTTGGAGGTTCCAGGTCACGGCTCGCCATCCTCACTGTTTCTGAGCTCACGGAGAGGCATTGCATCCTGATAGAAAGAGCAGGGCAGAGAAAAACACTGTAGAAGGCAGCACGTGACATCAGCCCTGACAGTCTCCTTCAGAGCTACTCTGTAGATGAAAGACTTCCATTCAGTCCACCTCTTAAAGACTCTGCCAGCTCTCACTAGAGCTCAGAATATTTAAGACCTAATCACAGAACATGATGTGGAGTAGATGAGCTACCTGTTGAGACCCTGTCTCAAACCAAAAGGCAATAA
The DNA here is from genome assembly GCF_900095145.1 of Mus pahari. Lineage (NCBI taxonomy): Eukaryota > Metazoa > Chordata > Mammalia > Rodentia > Muridae > Mus > Mus pahari. Next base: position 80,445,999 of record NC_034608.1, on the reverse strand, counting down.
TCAAAGCTCTACGGCAACGTATATAATGAAGTCAGTGGTTTTCAAGCCACATGCACCATTTCAAAACAAATTAAATATGTATGTACATATTCTAATGTAAAACTCAACTGAAGATACAATGAATTCTAAAACATCACTCAGTTAAGGCATTTTTGTCTGTCTTTTGTTGTTCTTGTTCTTGTTGTTTTCTACCTGTCATTCTCTCTCTTCCAGTGTCTCAACTTTATTCGGTTCCTACTGAGGTTATCACAAAGAAAATTAGAAAATGACCTAGAACAGATCAGAGAAACCTCCTTGGTTGACAAGAGAACATCAAGAGGTTACATTCTACTTGTTTCCCCTGCTCCTGATATTAGTGTCTTACCTACTAACGATGCTTACACAACAAACAAAAATTAACTCATTCCCTTTAGAAAACAAACTACTTCTAATTCACCCAACTTGGCAAAGTTAGTATAACTTTCACTAAAATTAAGCTCAGGAAATGGCACTCTAAAAAGTCTCTGTACGTATCTGTTAGAAGCTGGAAGGAACCCAGATGTCCCTCAACAGAGGAGTGGATACAGAAAATGTGGTACATTTACACAATGGAGTACTACTCAGCTATTAAAAACGATGAATTTATGAAATTCTTAGGCANATGGATGGATCTGGAGGATATCATCCTGAGTGAGGTAACCCAATCACAAAAGAACTCACATAATATACACTCACTGATAAGTGGATATTAGCCCTGAAACTTAAAATACCCAAGATACAATTTGTAAAATACATGAAAATCAAAAAGAAGGAAGACCGATGTGTGGCTACTTCATTCCTCCTTAGAATTGGAAACAAAATACCCATGGAAGGAGACAAAGTTTGGAGCTGAGATGGAAGGAAGGACCATCCAGAGACTGCCCCACCTGGGGATCCATCACATAATCAGCCACCAAATGCAGATACTACTGCATATGCCAGAAAGATTTTGTTGACAGGACCCTGATATAGTTGTCTCTTGTGAGGCTATGCCAGTGCCTGGCAAACACAGAAGTGGATGCTCACAGCCAGCTATTGGATGGAACACAGGGCCCCCAATGGAAGAGCTAGAGAAAGTACCCAAGGAACTAAAGGGGGCTGCAACCCTTTAGGAGGAACAACAATATGAACTAACCAGTACCCCCAGAGCTCGTGTCTCTAGCTGCATATGTAGCAGAGGATGGCCTAGTCAGCTATCATTGGGAGGAGAGGGCCTTGGTCTTGCAAAGATTATATGCAAGGGGAATGCCAGGGCCAGGAAGCAGGAGTGGGTGGGTTGGGGAGCAAGGTGGGGGGAGTGTGTAGGGGACTTTAGGAATAGCATTTGATATGTAAATGAAGAAAATATCTAATAAAAAATGTTTTTTAAAGTCTCTGTAATAGGAAGGAAGTGAAGATGAAAACTACAGGGTGTGGTTGAAGGAAGCATACAGGAAGAAACTGGGTACCTCAGTGTGAGCTCTGGAACTAATACACCTCTATGTAGTGGGCTCATGGGACCAAGATAAAGAAAGGAAGCCATTTTTACTGAATTTAGAAAATTACAGTGGACCTGACCTTGAATATAAGAAGGGAGAGGCCTGATTTGGGATCCTAAAACTTGGTGAGAAGCGGTCACGCATTTCACATATTCTGATTAAGTGAGCATTTATGATACAGTCTGCATGAATGTGAGCCTTGTAACACTGAGGCTGTGCTTGAGAAGTTCTGCAAGTTGGCTTAACAGGGAAACATTTTCAATTTGTTGTTTTATCAGTAGCTGAGTCTTGCCATTGCTTCCCAAATTTATGATATTGAACATACAGATTTTAAATATACCTATTGAATTGTCTACCAGTGATGTAAAATACCTGTGCTTTCTACCAATATGACGTAAGAAAATGGAAGATATAAGAGGGTTAAAAAAAGAAAGTTGGTCATCAGTTATCATTATTAATTTTGTATAACAGATTTAATTAACAGAGTATATTCAATTCTGCATGTATAAATGAAAAGTTATACATATTCATATATACATTGCATATCCCTAGTGAAATAATAACAGGATATACAAAGTTTTCTAGATAAATCTCTATTTTCTACCTAAAACAAGTAGTTGACATCAGAGTCGACTCATTTCAGTGAGCATTAATGCAGTCCCTCACTGTACGGAGAGACTCATGGGATATAAAATACCTAGGGACTATCTTCTAACCAGAACACCAAAGGAAAAGTGATACCTCCTTAGCAGATGAAAGATTAAACATGCAAATTAGTCTTCTGTGTATTGCCAGCCTGCCTATCATTTAGGGCAATGCAAGCTAGATATGAGCAGGTAACAGAAGGAGTGTTGCAGTAATTATCTGAATTATCTGTATTTGGTTAGAGCAACAAAAGAGAACAGGAAGATGGCAACATTAACCAAATAGGATTTTGCTTTGAGGGTTATTTCCAGAATGTAAAATATCTACTGTAAGTGAATGTATCATCCTTAATAGCCCCAGAGGATCCAATTGCCCTTTCAAATAAGATTCTCTGTTCTATTCATTTTTTACAGTACATAGCTAGGGTTAAATGACAATTTTTCCTTTAATCTCATTCCCATTAGAGCCAATATTAACATTTAAAATATTGCATCTTAGAAGAAATAATCTTAGAAGAAAATTCTCATTTTAGGGAGGAATTGCTTGCCCTTATATCAATAATGTGCTTACTTTTGTGATAAAAAAAAAAGTTGTTACTATTGCTTTCTTCTCCTTGTTGGTATGTCATGGCAAGCAATCTTTCAAAAGTTATAGGTCAACTACTACCAGACTGTAAGCTTTTATCTGATAGTCTTTGGGGGATTAAAGACAAAGGTTATGTCTCATCACATGAAAGAATAACAACAGCAAGCCAGTCAAAAAACCTTTCTCTCCTACAAGTATGTGATGTATTTCTATTAACTGTATTTTAAATATTCAACAGGATTCTGTGTACCTATCTTTCATAGCATAGTCTCATTATAATAATTTCCCAACTTCTGATGACATTTAGAAGGAAGGAAAAAAGAGAAAGAGGAAGAGAAGAAATGAGAGAATTATAAACAATTGAATTTAATTTTTTGCTTAAATTACATTTTGTGTGTGAATATGCACACATACTTGCCAGAGCATATATTCTAAGATCAGAGAACAACTTGCAGGACAGTCAATTAATTCTCTTCAGTTATCATGTGGGCATTGAACCCATATTGGAAGCCTTGGCAGCAAGTGTCTTTTCCCTTTGAACCTTCTCGTTAGCTCCTTGGCATTGAGCACAAGAGTAGTTAGCTATAGACAGCCATCATTAAGATGGAAAACTAGGACGTTAATGCCAGGACCTCACAAAAAGCATTGTTTCCCATAACTACTCATAAATGTGTACAGCCTTGAGGAAGTCTGTGAGTCCCGTGAATATATGCCATACTGTCTGAAAAAGAGCAGCAGCAAATGTGAGAACAAAGTTTGTTAACACAGATGGTAAGACCTGCATCCTCACTCTACCAAGAAACATAGCTTCGCATCAGGACAGGTTTCTTAGACTCATTGCCTCCCAGGGTCAAAGTGAAGGCATTAAAGGACCTCCTGCACACCTGGCCACAGAACAGTGCTCAGAGATAGGTCACTCTTACCAACATCTACATTATATTGATGTTGGTGATAGGTATGAGCTTCTAGGAAAGAATGAACCGAGAAGAAAGACTGAAGACCCACTAACTCCTCTTCAGAATTCATTAGAAAATCTAACCACAACCACCAAGGATCAATTTATACAGATTCTGATCCCCTACCTAAGCTACCTAATCATTTCAGTGCTCCATATACCTCCCCTCTTTCCCTTCCTGTACTGTCTCAGATGTCCAGCAAGTCTTTATAGAAAGCTTACAAACATTGCAGTCACCCCACTTGACTCTTCTTGAGATAAGGCACACCAATGGGCATTTGAGGTGGCTTTGCTGTGGGAACTTCTGTTCAGGACTTTTAGGATGAAGAAGATGTAAAAAATTCAAAGACATACTTTCCCCCAGTACCTTAGTCAGGGTTTCTATTTCTGCACAAAACATCATGACCAAGAAGCAAGTTGGGAAGGATAAGGTTTATTCAGCTTATACTTCCACATTGCTGTTCATCACCAAAGGAAGTCGAGACTGGAACTCAAACAGGTCAGGAAGCAGGAGCTGGTGCAAAGGCCATGGAGGGATGTTACTTACTGGTTTGCTTCCCTTAGCTTGCTCAGCTTGCTTTCTTACAGCACCCAAGACTACCAGCCCAGAGGTGGCAGCACCCACAATGGGCCCTCCCACCGGATCATTAATTGAGAAAATGCCTTACAGCTGGATCACATAGAGGCATTTCTTCAAGGGAGGCACCTTTCTATGTGATAACTCCAGAGTGTCTCAAGTTGACACAGGAAACCAGCCAGTACACCCAGGAAGAACAACAAAAGTGGAATAGCTACATCCATTGAAAAGGTCTTAGTTCCTCAGAATTCCTACCTTGACTTTCAAGAGGTGTTTTCCCCAAAGCCTATGAGTGAAGACTGTAGAAGATGGCACTTTAAATGAAAAACCCACAACACAAGATTAAGAGAAGAAAAAAAATGAAAACAAAATATTAGCCTCAAAAGAATACAGTGTTTCTGTTTGTCAGCTTCAAATGAATGAATCTGTTAACTCCCTGACAAAGAGTTCAAAGGAATCACTTTAACAATCCTAAACTATCTACTAGACACAAATCAAATTATCAATAAAATTGGGAAAATAATTTACAGAATAAATGGTATAATACAAAAGCATAAATCATAAGATAAAGAATAATACAATAAAAACCAAAAAACATATGTAAGAATATCAACAACAGAATTCAATAATTAAAAGAAAGAACCTGGAATATAGCAAGAGGCATTTAAATGTAGTTAATAAAAGAAGAAAAGGAAAAAGAAAGTATTGAAAAATAAGACAAAAACCCTACAGGACTTATTTGACAACCTCAGAAATCATTATAATAGCATATTATTTTAAGAAGACTGACAATCTAGGTAATTTATTTATACAAATAATGGTTCAAACTCCTAGGAGAAACACAAACATCTCAATCCAGAAATTACAAAAATCCCCAGTAAAATTCAACTTAGAGAGAGGCATTATAATCAAATTTTCCAAAAAACAAATACAAAGAAAGTCTTGGCAGCTGCAAAAGAGAGAAGGACTCATCATGTACAGGGATTCTTACAAGGCCGTCAATATACTTTCCTTTCCGGCAGAAACAGAGATAAGGGTCTGATTTATTTAAAGCACTGAAGGGAGGAAATTGCTAACCAAAAGTTCTTCCCCTGGCAAAACTTTCCTTCAGACATGGAGGAAAGAGATAATGCCTGCAACATGGTAGAAAGAGAAACCCTTGACTCTCCCCTAGCTATAGGTTCAATAAATATTTGTGGATCCATTTCCTATAGAAGAAAAAGAAAACATATGGAAAGATCCGTGAGTTCAGAGAAGCTAAAAACATCTACATAGAGAGGGTGCTGTGCTGGAGCAGGGTTAGGCTCTAACTGCATTCCAAGGAATTCCTATCCCTATCATCCTAGCCATCCTTGTGAAAAGAGTTTTGACCTAACAAGCATATGATCTTAGCTGTAAGGTTCCCCATGGGTTAGTTCTTAATTCAATAGCTCTAGGAGGAGATGGTATTATGCAGATGTGAATCATTTTAGTGCTAAATTTTAAAAGTAGCAGGTTACATAAGCACTGAAGCAACCTTGGGCTCTATCACCTGGACAACAAGAGTTTGTTTATTCGTTTGCTTGTTTGTTTTTCAACGAATGTTCCTCTCTCTCTAGAGGAAGCTGAGGGCTGTCTTTCCATGACTACTTGATGTCCTGGTTTCTCAGTAACATCCACTGGGAAGCTTGAGGTACAGACTAATATTAGCCTACCAACAGCTGAACAAACATGCACACCAGCACTTCCTGTACCTTCTCCCCAGGTTTAGCCACAGTGATAACTCCAAGTCTATTAATCCTTCCCAAAATAACATTGTCCACACACCAAGAACCATATGTTTATAACTTCTATGCAAGACACAGCATTTTACACCTCCTAGGTACTCAACCAATGGGACTAAGTAATATCAGTTCCTAAAGAGAACAGAAAAGCTATATTGGAGTACGGAGAAAATGTTTGTGCCACTACAAATGATCTTTTAAAAGACGGCCTTAAATAGACATGATAGACATGGAGAACTTCCAGATCTGCACTACCTTGAACAAGGGTAGAAAAGAGATTTGGAAGTTGTGCTCTCATTTTCTTACAGGCATGGCATAGACAGAATTCTGCATAGAAGCCTGGCATTTAAACAATATAACTGAACAGCAAACTAGGCCCTAAGGTTTTTTTTCTCTAAGGCTTTGCTTCATCCCATCATCTCAACTCTGTAATGAATACAATTTTGCTCACTCTTTCGAGTTTTAAATCCCGAGTGCCATAAAAATCTAGACTCTATGAAAGGAATTGTTTCTTTTACATTTTAGTTACTGGATTGGATGAAGGCTTTTATTACTATGTGACCTTATAGTGTAGATGATTAACAGCTGAGTGTAAAAGGGGCCTACTTAGTCAAGTACTCATCTCTGAGAAGACTGAAGAGTTAAACTTAGTGGGATAAGTGGAGTACTTAACACACATCCTCCAGCCAGCTTAGTGACAGTGATGGAGGGATGGACCTTATACTCAGCTTTAGTGTAAAACCAGAGAAACCACATAAACAAACTCTTCAAAGTTTTCAGCTAAGTCTAGAAATCCTGGGGCTCCCCTTGCCAATATCAATGTTCTGGTCTCATTTTGGTACACTAAAACATAAGAAACAGATATGTTTTCTAAATTAAACAGCAACCTACTTCTTCAGAAACTACCCCATGTGGAATATAGAAATATGATTTACTCGAAAGTGGATTTAAACAGTACTTATAAGGATGTTTACAGAGACCAAGTAAACAATGAAAGAACAAAGAATTTCAGGATAAATTAAAAACTAAGATATCGAACATAAACCACAAAATAGAAGAATCATACCTATTAAAAAAAACTCAGTAGATCAAAACACAAGGAAGGATTAGTAGTGTGGAAAGCAGGTTTATGCAAGATAATCTGAAGAACAAAAATTTATAGAAAAAGTGAGAATACATTAAGAGACAGATAGGACACTATTCACCATAGCAATATAAGCCCCACTGACCCACACAAAGGATAAAGAGTAGACAGTATATGTAAAAGAATAATGCCAGCAAACTCAATTAAGGAGAGTGAAATCTGCAGCCAAGAACGACCGACAAGTCCAGGCTAGAGAGAGCTGAATCGAGACATCATAATCAGGTCCTCTGAAGCTAAAGAGAGGGGGATTTGAAAGACATCTGAGAAAAGCCAAGCACCCAGCAGAAATAAAAGCACCTCCAAGGATGGCCAGTGGCTTTTCAGCCAAATCCTTCTAGTCCAGGAGGATGCCCAACAATACACTTAAACTCTTCAAAGGATATTTAAACTGCCCATGTGGTACTATAACCAATGACCTCATCTTTCTAAATTGAAAATGAAGTAAGGACGTCTCCAGACAATCTCAGAGTTTCTTAACACTAAGTCCAACCTACAAGAAACATGAAAGAATCCAAATTATAGTTTGAAGATTTTGTGGTTGCGTTGGTGTCCCAATCCCTCCATTGGAAGTCTTGCCTGACTACAGGAGATGGCCAGTTCAGGTTCCATATCCCAATATTGCTGGGACTCTTAGCGAGGGCCAACTTCATTCATGTAGCGTTTTTTTGTTTGTTTGTTTGGTTGGTTGGTTTTTTGTTTGTTTGTTTGTTTGCTTGTTTTTCGCTCGTGATGTTCATTTTTGTTACTCTAATTCTGTCCTCAGACAGGGCAGTAGAGTGACCTAGGATATGAAATTGAGGGACATGAAATGACGTCGTCGATCAACTATTTCAAAGTTTCCATGATAAGATCAGAAGTTCTAGGGACTCAAGGTACAGCACAATGTCTACAGTTACTAATAGTGGACTGAAATGAAAGTCTCTGAGATTGTATGTTAAGCACCATCAGCACACATCCCATGGTAATGATGTGAGATGTGTCACATCATTGTGACACATGACACATGATGGTGAGTGTGTCAGTCAGCACAACTCTGATAACCACTCAGCCTTTATCCGTATTATTACTTTACATATGTGCAGATCTCATAAGTCAGTTTCACCTCAGTAAAGATGAGGACTTTTTTAAGCTGTAAAGTTTATATTCCCTCAGATGTACTGCATGGGGTGGAACGTGTTTGGCTGTTCTTCACCTCTGAGTATGCAAGGGCAGAGCCTATCTTCATCGCTTCACTTGGTTATCAGTGTATCTGTCTTTCTTTGCTAACTCTGTCCTCCATCGCTTCAGTGAGGGAGTGAGTCAAACAGGGGGGATGGAGGCTTTAGAATGATCACCGGACTGAATGGGCTGGGATCAGATGTGAATGTGAAACCTGTGAACCACATTGCTCCACCTGTTGCTATTCAGCCTTCACCTGCCAAAACCTCTTCTCGTCCATTAATACCCCTACAAAACTGAAACTAAAGATAGCAAGAAGCTCACCCATTCTGAACAGACCTGCCCAGATACTATACTTTAAGAGCACTGGAAATTAAATTATTCTTTGCTCTATGTACTTCAAAGCTTCTATTTTAAATAACTAAAATAAATTCATCCTTGTACTCATTAATTAAGTTCCCCCTTTGGCAAAGAACTAATTGGCTTTCATTGTCAAGCATTCGGATGGTTGCTAAGTCTCCAACCAATGACTACAACTTCATCTTCTTGTATCGTGTTTCACATAGCTATAGCTCTGTTCCTACTCTGCTGTGAATTATTTTAAATGTTAATACTTAGCTTTAGATTTGCAATTCCATGTGTTGTTTTTTTATCTGCTGCTGTTTTTCAAGTTATTTCTTTTGTTTTGCCAACTTCCAAGTTACAGAATCTGATAAAGCATTGCAGATATGAGAAGCTCTCTGACAAGATTAATAGGAAGCTTATGAAAACTTGTGTTCATGGTTCACACAATAAAAATTATTCCCCTGATTCTTTTACTATGATTAAATAAATGAATCGGATTAGATATTTATATAAGATATGTGTTTAACAGCATGAATTTTTGTCAAGCCAATGCCTCAGGCCTTCTGAAACCATTATGACTAAGAGCTGAGATAGCAAATATGTGGTCCATGGCCTGATACTCCCTTGAGTATCTGAGCTGAAACTTTGTTCTCATTAGCTCTCAGTAAGTGAGCTTAGAGAATCTAAACAGATAATGCCCATATAGATCAGGATGCAGAAAATGATTCTCTTGGGAACTGAGTTCAAGTAATACACAGACAAAAGGAATATTAGGGTAACTAAAAACGTATTTCATATGAATGTACAGAAGTTGGATGTCATTAACTAGATGTATTCTTTGCCACAGTAAAAAACTAATCAGTATTTACAGTTCTCTACAAATCAGTATTTCATGAACAGGAGATTGGCATTAAAATGCATTGTTCATGTGTTCATATATGTTCACTCTTTGAAGAATAATGTAACAGAAAGAGCAGCAGGCCCTGATGACTAAGACCTGCTCACTCTTGTTATCTGAAGTGCCACAGTACCAGGGAAGGGCCCTGACAAATTCCTGCATCTTGCATACAAATGCTGAAATGTAAACAGAAATGAATAAAAATGCCCAGTCTTCTCCTTTCAGGGATGATGATAAGTCACTTTTGAAAGATTACATTATTGTATAGCTCCTAGCATCAATACCTGCCCTGAACTTATAGCTTCTTACATGAACGTGTGTGTGTGTGTGTGTGTGTGTGTCTATGTGTGTGTGTGTGTGTGTGTCGACGTGTGTGAGTCTCGATGTGTGTGTGTGTGTGTCTGTGTGTGTGTGTGTGTGTGTGTGTGTGTGTTTTCTGTTGAGATCATAGACCAGCATCCAGATTTTTTACATGCTATAAAAAGAATACTCATAACTGGGATCAAAATGGAACTTTATTTTCTTGATGTTCCCCAAAAATGCTAAACTGAATCAGACACATAATGGGTTTCGACATCACTCAATTAATAAATAAAGAAAACACAAAAACAAAAGCAAAATAGGTTGTGAGAAACACTTTGATCTTCTGAAGAAATGATATTCTTTCTAGTGTTGACAGTCTCTTTTAGATATCCTTTTATGATTTAAGGCTCAGTTTCTGCTCTCAGAGATGACAGATTTTATTTCTTTGTGTCCTCCCAAGTACTGTTAAACCTGATTGCCTCTGCTGACTTACACAGCTGAGAAATTGCCTGCAGAGGTGAATAATGGGAATCAAATTGGTTCTTTTTTTTTTTTTTTTTTTTTTTGCCAGAAACAAGTATGTCTGTTAAACTAAATGACTGGTGTGGTATTCAATCACCACACTCAACCAAGAGGCCTTTGGTACTTCTTATGCCATGTTGGATTTGATGTTTAGTCCCCATCTTGTTCCCAGCTGTTATTTCCTCTTAACTGACAGATGTGAAGTAGAGGAACTTGCTCCATCTCCCAAAGTTATATAGTATGTCTGCTATGTTGCCAGTTTATCTTTCTTAAAACAACTAAAACAAACTCATATTCCCTGTCTCACCATCCACAAGCTCGTGATTAACTCTCTAATACATTGTAGATGATCCCTAAATGCTTGCAACATTTAATGATACTTAATGGAAAATAGTACTAGAGATAACCACTACTTATGACATCTATGATCACCAAGGAGTTAATGCACTCTTTGAATATCAATTCAGAGGTAGTGGGTTATAGTGGAAACAAGAGCCAGGCTGTTCAGGGAACAAAATAATGAATACCTATTTTAGAATAACTAAAGTGAGCACAAAGTAATTGTTTTCATGACATTTAATGAAACTTGTATTTTCATTTTGTCTGCATGTAGCATCTAAAAGTTAGCCTTTTTCAATCCAATTAGACTTTAAAATTTTTATTTTGAAAAGAGAAAGAAGGTGTAATTAAGAATTCATAAATTAGTTGAAAAAGAACACATTTTGTGGATGGGAGATGGAGACGATGTGAATATTTCTATAATTTCCTAAAAGCAAGTCGATGTGGGAGATCTAAGGTGACATACAGATGGCATTCTGTATGGAAGAGAATTTGCTCTATTTTCATTGTGAGTGATAAGTTTTATGTCGCAGTATTGGGTTTGTCCTGTGGCTTAATGTCAGTCTTGATTTATAATCTGCCTTTATGATTGGCTGAAGGGAGAAGAAAAGAAAGATTTTACTGTAGTTGCTTGCACAATAAGAAGTAGACTATCTCTATTTATCCTGTTGGTATTTACCTATAAGAATAAATTTTTCTGTTTTAGACAACAATAGTTGAAATTTATCTAATCCTAACTTCATTTCAATTCATAACTTTTTTATTTGACCCAGAAAAAAAACAAAATCATGAATACACCTCAGCTTGTTGAAAGTGGGTGTTGGTTACACAAAAGGAATCTCAAAGGCAAAATACATCTTGGTTCTCTTTCATACAATGTGAGACCCTTATCTTAAGAGACATGAGGCTCCAACTATAGGGACATAAGATCAATGTATTAGGAAATTTAGTCGAGATACTTTTACATCCCCTGCTTGCTTGCTTGCTTGCTTCCTTCCTTCCTTCCTTTGTTTGTTGATTATCTTCATTTTTTGTGTATTTATTTTTATTTTATTTTTTTATTTTTGACACTCCATATTTTATCCCCCCCCAACCACCTTCCCACTGTTCCACATTCCATTCCTCCTCCCCATTCCCCTGTCTCTACATGGATGTCCATACCCCACTCCCCACATGATTTCTAAATTCCTTGGGGCCTTTAGTCTCTTGAGGGTTAAGTGCATCATCTCTGAATGAACACACCCGGGAAGTCCTCTACTGTATGTGGGTTAGGGGCTCATAGCTGGTGTATCTGTCTGTTTGGTGGTCCAGTGTTTAAGAGATCTCAGGGATCAAGATTAATTGAGACCTCTGGTCCTCCTACAGGATCACCCTTCTCCTCAGCTTCTTTCAGCCTTCCCTAATTCAACCACAGAGATCAGCTGCTTCATTCCATTGGTTGGGTGCAAATATCTGCATCTGACTCTTTCAGTTGCTTGTTGGGTCTTTCAGGGAGCAGTCATGGTAGGTCACTTTTTGTGAGCTCTCCATAGCCTCAGTAATAGTGTCAGGCCTTGGGACCTCTCCTTGAGCAGGATCCCACTTTGGGCCTGTCACTGAACCTTCTTTTCCTCAGGCTCCTCTCCATTTCCATCCCTGTAATTCTTTCAGACAGGAACAATTATGGGTTAGCGATGTGACTGTGGGATGGCAACCCCATCCCTCACTTGATGCTCTCTCTTCCTTCTGGAGGTGGGCTTTATAAGTTCCCTCTTACTTCTGTACCTCATTTCATCTAAGATTCCCTCCCTTTGAGTCCTGGTAGTCTCTCACCTCCAAGGTGCTTTCAGGAGAGTCCCCCAAACCTCCTATTTCCCAAGATTGCCTGTTTCCATTCTTTCTGCTGGCCCTCAGTTCTTTTCCTTCACCCAATACCAGATCAGGTTCCCTTCCCCTCCTCTCACCCTGCCCCCCAAGTTCACTTTCCCTCCCAGGTCCCTTCCTCCCCACTTATGATTGCTTTCTTCTCTCTCCCAAGTGGGACTGAGGAATCCAGACTTGGGCACTTTAGCTTGTTGAACTTTTTGATTTCTCTCAACTGTATCTTGGGTATTCTGTATTTTATTTTTTTGTTTTTTTGTTTTTTTGTTTTTTTGTGTTTTTTTTTTTTTTTTTTTTTTTTTTTTTTTTTTTTTTTTTTTTTTTTTTTTTGCTAATATCCACTTATTCGTGAGTGCATACCATGCATGTCCTTTTTGGTCTGAGTTACCTCAATCAAGATGATATTTTCTAGTTCCATCGATTTGTCTGCAAAACTCAGGATGTCCTCAATTTTTGTTTATTTGTTTTTGTTTTTTGAGACAGGGTTTCTTTGTATAGCCCTGGCTGTCCTGGAACTCACTTTGTAGACCAGGCTGGCCTCGAACTCAGAAATCTGCCTGCTTCTGCCTCCTGAGTGCTGGGATTAAAGGCATGTCCCACGTCCTCATTCTTAATAGCTCAGTAGTATTCCATTGTGAAAATGAACCACATTTTCTGTATCCATTCTTCTGTTGTGGGACATCTAGATTGTTTCCAGCTTCTGACTATCACAAATAAGGCCACTATGAACATAGCAGAACACATGCCCCTGTGGCATGGTGGGGCATCTTTTGGGTATATTACCAAGAGTGACATAGCTGGGTCTTCAGGTAGATCTATTTCCAATTTTCTGAGGAACCTCCAGATTGATTTCCAGAGTGGTTTTACTAGTTTGCAATCCCACCAGCAATGGAGGAGTGTTCCTCTTTTCCCATGTCCTCTCTAACGTGTTGTCACCTGAGGTTTTGATCTTAGCCATTCTAAGTTGGAATCTCAGGGTCATTTTGATTTGTATTTCTCCAATCACTAAGGACTTTGAATATTTCTTTAGGTGCTTCTCAGCCATTTGAGATTCCTCAGTTGTGTATTCTCAGTTTAGTTCTATACACCATTGGTATAAAACTTTTTGATTGGTTTGTTTGTTTTTTGGGTGATTAACTTCTTGAGTTCTTTATATATTTTGGATATTAGCCCTCTATGGGATGTGGAGTTAGTGAAGATTTTTTTCCCCAATCTGTAGGTTGCCGATTTGTCTTATTGACTATGTGCTTTTACTTACAGAAGCTTTCCAGTTTCATGAGGTCCCATTTATCAATTGTTGATCTTAGAGCATGAGCCATTGGAGTTCTGTTTAGGAAATTTCTCCCTCAGCAAATGAGTTCAATGCTCTTTCCCACTTTCTCTTTGATTAGATTCAGTGTATCTGGTTTCATGTTGAGGTGCTTGATCCACTTAGACTTGAGCTTTGTACAAGGTGACAAATATGGGTCTATTTTCAGTCTTCTACATACAGACAGCCAGTTAGACCAGTACCATATATTGAAGATGCTTTCTTTTCTATTTTCTGTATACTTCTGACATAGACTACCCCCTTTCTGGGGTCTCTTGGTTGCAGGCGAGGGAGGATTTGGCGAATGAGTGACAAACAGTCCACACAAGAGAGTGTAAAACTGAATGTATTTTTCACAAAGTGAACACCAGTCATATATAATACAGAAAATAAAGGGGCAGGATGTCACAGCAGGCAAAGTACATTGAAGTTACTTGACACAAAACAGAGGAAAGATTTCAAAAGGACTTACAGGAGCCAGGTAATGTTTACAGTAATGTAGAACAGCTCTGCCTGGGGTCAACTAAAAACTTCACACCCTAGTCACAATTTGTGCTACTCCTTTGAGCCTTGTGAAAGCTAGCACCAGGGGGTTCCGCCCTAGCAGACCTTCTCATGAATAATGCAACACCACAACCCCCTATTTCCTAGGCCTTGGTAAATACTTACATATGAACATAACTTGGATGAAATGAAGATTCCAAAAGTATACTACTCTAAGCTTTGCCCTGAGCTTAGCTCTGTTCTTTGTAATGCTTAATCAGTTTCACCGGTCTTTAATAGAAGTGAATTAGAATGTTAATGAATAGGTAACCTCACTGAATTCCGAGCTCCTGGCTTTAAGGAATTTTTTAGGACTTTGGAACACTGGTGGAAACTTTACTTATGGTAAAAATTCAATCTTTAGAGGCATTATAGGGTTCATGTATATAGATAATTGGAAATGTCAGGATTCCAGGAGGCTGAGTCTCCTTGAGACTCTTTTTTCCTCAGGACTCCTCCAGGTTTTCAGACCTGGTGTGAGTCACTACTAGAGTGTGCGTGGCATCCTAGAGTGTGTGTGGTATACTTCACATACCACAAAAACAGATAATTTCTATGACTTAGAATATCATAGTTTAGCCTACAGACAGGGCAATGTGATCCAGGTTCCTAGCTTTGTGATGTAAGTTCTCACTCATGCTTTGGTAGGCTTTGAGTTGTAGCAAACTTTGCATTATTTCTGTTTTTCTAAGTAACCCCAATAAAACTCACTGGCTCAACCAAATATATATATATATATATCTCATAGTTTAATGAAGACAATCAAAATAGCCAACCAAAAATACTTTGAAGTTCTAAAACTAAACCAACTTTGCATATAACTAACTGTCTTACATCTTACAATGTCTCACTCTTCCTATCACATAGTGACCATAAAGTAAATGCTCCTGGCTGCCCAATGCCACTAAAGGCAGGAAGCATTGGGCAGCCTATCTGGAGCAGTGCTGGAGAGCTCACCCTGTGGTGTGAATAAGAGAGCGCCAGTGGGCTGACCACCTCAGCTGCCATCCAGGCCCAGATCCAGGGCTCTGAATTGGCCTACACCAAAATCTGTATCATCAGCAAACAGTTGGGGGGCTTGGAAGCAGAAGCCTTGCTGATCCAAAGCTTCAGGATCTCCAGAGCAACAGCAGGATAACCAGGAGGAGTCCTAATGAGAATCCAGTGTTGTTGGTGTCACAGAATCCAGAGATCTCAAACCAAACCAATGATTCATTGGTTTACAATGAGCATTTGCATGTGAAGATGTGTGGACAGAGGGAGGATACTGTGGGACACACGGTGACATAGTACAGCTTCCACAGTGAAATGCTTACTATGCTTTGGTTTTTGAATATTGTTTGTTTATATGTTTTATTTTGGGGCAGATATTGCAAAAGCGAAGGATATATATGAGGGTATGGGGAGATAAGCAGGACTGCGTGCAGGATGGGAAATTCACAAAGAATCAATTTAGAGATTTTTGAAAAGAAAAAATAAAGATAGTAGCAGAAAATATGAAAACTCCCGCCTTTACTAGATCTGTTGACTCAGCTCTGCCAATCTGTCAGCTATAGACACGTATCTGCCCCACTTTACAAGCTCCTGTGCAGCTTCTTAATATATTTTACTGATTTGTAAATGCCTATGATTTGTAAGCTGACTCTCTACATCTTAAAGCAAGATAAAGCTAGGCGCTCCAGGAGGACTTTCTCCGACTCCTGTACCACCAGACCCAACCCTGCATAGCCACTGAGATCACATGATTCCAGAGGCACTTGGGACATCACGGCACAGGCTTCTACTCCAGCCTCTGATAAAACATTGAACAAGAAGAAAATTACACCTGTGCAGTTCCATTGTTCCCTCGTTTCCATCGGTGTTATTAAAAGAGAACAATAGGTAAGTGGTATCAAACCACCATCCACTCAATAGCTCCCAACTTTGATATATGACTTTACCATTAAATGTTACACTCACAAAGGCTGATATTTACATGACCTGTTGTGATGTTTTTGCTTGTTGGCATACAGTACTTATTTTCAGGTATTGGTCGGATATTCTAATTCCCAGGTCCAGAATTCTTCTGGAATTAATGCAACTTTAGAGAACAGAAGTTTGCAAAAGACTCCAAAAACATTTTCTAAGATGCGAACACCAGATTCACTAATGGAGGGGGCGGGGTATCATCAGCACATAGCAGCTTACGAGGAGGAGAAATTCTTTCATGTACAAAAATATAAATTGAAAAGTAACAAATGATATTGTATCCTCATGTTGCTGAAAAGGCTTGGAAACATTTTAAATACAGAAAAGATGGTGAAAACTCAGCTAAACAAATTTCCACCCAAATTGGAATTTCAATGTGCCTATCATATGCCAATGAAGATTTGAATCAAACAAGCTTTATTTTACTAACTATAAGATTGAGACACCAGTACATATCTCAAACTGTGTGAGTTAAATGAGATTTAATGTTAATGCATTTAACATTCATCCATGTGTGTGACAAGCAAACAAATATTTAAACAAGCCTTCATGCATATATATTAATAACCTTTAAATAGATAAGCTATCATGACTTTTTTGATCATGATGCTATAGGTATATTACCACTAACCCTGGGTGTATGATGGTTTAGATAGGAAAGGTTTTAGTACAATGGCTTATATGTTGTTGGCTTGATCCCCATCTGGTGGCACTTTAGAGAGCTGAGTCACTATGACATTGTTGAACAGAAACTGCAAAGCGAACTGACTTGGAAGAACCTAGTCAGGGGACCATGTGGAACAGTGTATTTGGTTCCTGGCCCTTTCTCCCTATCTTGTTCTGTGCTTCATTTTTGTTATGAGGCACTGTACTCTACCACATCCTCTTTGCTATGATGCTCTTATCTTACCACGCATGGGCACACAAACAATGAAGCCAGGTGACGGCCGTTTGAAATTTCACAATCATAGGTCAAAATAGTTCCTTCTCTCCTTATTTCCTAAAATATTTTGTCCCCTAAACAAAAAGAGATAAGCACCCTGTACAAAAAAAAAAAATCTATGCCTAAAGTCTTGTGTTAATCAAGTTTTATGAACCAAAGTCTAAGATATCATCTGCTGCCCTTAAGACAGCTCTGCCTCATGCTCATACTAATATTTGCTTTCATCACTGCAGCCATGCTGCTGCTGTTAAAAATGCTTATGACAAAAGACAAATAAATGTGTTGTTTGGAATCTAGAGGTCAGAAGCTCGGACAACTTCCTCTGAGCAACAATGTTGAGGTATCCTAGGGTTCCCAAAAGGCGTGTTAATCCTGCAAGGATCAGAAGAAGAATCTCCATCCTGGAATAGTTCAGTATTCAGTACTCATTAGTATTCCTTGGACTCAGGTCACTCTCTCCATCTTTGAAGCCAGTCTGTTGCCTCTGCAACACACAATCACATCTCTAGCCTCATTTGGTTCTAATCGATTCTTATTGATGAGTCATTTGTGACTGCAGCTGGTCAATTCAGAACTCCTAGAGGAACCCTTCTCAAAATCCTTAATCACAGCGGCAGATGCCCTCTCACATATCACAGGTTATAGGCTAACATGTGAAGATTTGAAGGGAAAAGGGGGCATTCTTTAGGCTCCCTTTGTATAAGGTAGAAATGCTGATAAAACTACACTAAAAACTAGAGTGTAGCAAAACACATATAAGGGAATGCTGAGTTTGGTTCCATCTGCTTCCCATTCGGAATTAAGTAAAAACCATGTAGTGAGTGACTGAAGATTCAGAGAGACAAATGTGAGTCATTTTGCCACGAGCACTGAAATGTCAATTGGTAAAACTCAGAATTGATAAAAATGAACTTCTTAAAATGTCATCCCTAGCATTCAGGAAAACAAAAACCTGCACCTAAGGTCTTAGTTTGTACAAAATGTATTTCTGTGAAATACTTTCCCCAGAAGCCCTAGAAGAAAAGGAGACATCTATCTTCTAGGAGAGGGTAATATCGGGGTCTGTTTCCATCACAGTGGTAACTCATCGGTGTCAGATGACAGGTGACAAAGTGAGAATCACAGGAAATAGAGAAAGATTTCAGAACACACACACACACACACACACACACACACACACACACACACACACATACTGTGAGTCTGCTTCCTAATAAAATAAAATATGGATGATTTTCTCCTGGAAACCCTCCCCCATCAGCTAGAGCCTAGCATGGGAGCTAGAGCAGGTTCCTCCACAGCAAAAATGATGCTCATAGAATTGAGCATAGAAACTGCTAAGAGCTGTGTGTCAGGAACACCAGTATCCTTTTAGGATACCTTGAAATAGATGTATATTATAGTGGAAGTCTTAAAACAGACCATGTGACTGGGACATAAATGCAGTCAACTCTGAACATGACACAGCCAAGCCTTTGTTTGTAACAGGGTAAGAGTGAGAAAATGTTAAGAAGCCTTGCCTCCGATTGAGAAAATAACTGTGGGATTAGACGCGGAATACTGTGCCCTTTAAAATAAACTGTTATAAAAAATATCTGGAACTAGTTTTGCAAAGATAAGTTCCATTTTCAGCAGGATTGTTGCCTGGAGGTATAAATTGTGGTGCATTGGTACTGCTCTTGGTAAATGGCAGTAGGAGGGTGGGGTTTGTCATTTATGTAGTGTCATTGTAGGGTGTCATTGTAGGGTGTCATGGTAGGGTGTCATTGTAGGGTGTCATTGTAGGGTGATGTTAATAATATTACTGTATCTTAAAGCGTATGGAAATGTATTGACAAAAGTTAATGTTATTCCAGGAAGATAAATTATCATCTCTAGCTATTAGACTAGTTTCAGAACAGTCTAACGACTAGAAACTTCTGCAGAGTAAAGCTTTTAAGAATCCACTTTATAGAAGTTACTTTTCTCGGTGCTATAGCAAAATGAAACCAAGAAAGGAAGGGAGCATTTATTTTGGCTCGGAGTTTGACCAGCTACAGCCCATGGAGAGAGAGAAGACATCAGGGTAAGGGCACCAGGTCACGGGATTCCAGGCATCCAGGCATCCAGGCATCCAGGCATCCAGGCATCCAGGCATCCAGGCATCCAGGCATCCAGGCATCCAGGCATCCAGGCAGGAAGCAGAGAGAAATGAATCTTGGTGTTCAGCCTACTTTTGCCTCTACTCCTGGTGTGTGTTTGTTTGCTTGCTTTTTTTTCTTTCCCTTTGTTTTAGTTCATTTTTTAATTTTTATTTATTTTTAGAAATTTCCATATAGTGCACACACATGTGAATGCACCATACATGTATGGTGTATGGTGACCATATCTACTCCTTCTCATTTAGTGAATGCCAGCCTTTTGTATGAATTATAGTGGAACTAATAAAAACCACAGATTTGAGATGGATGGGTGGTTCTGTGGTTAAGATATTGGTCTTTCGTAGGACCCAGACTTGATTCCTATCACCATACAGACACCACTCTAGTTCTAAGGGATCCAACTCCCTCTTCTGGCCTCCACAGGTATGC
The DNA here is from genome assembly GCF_900095145.1 of Mus pahari. NCBI lineage: Eukaryota > Metazoa > Chordata > Mammalia > Rodentia > Muridae > Mus > Mus pahari. Next base: position 80,426,076 of record NC_034608.1, on the reverse strand, counting down.
ATGCATGTGAAACAGATGAATGTGCAAGAAAATGATCATAGACTCAAATAAAATAATTTCTTTTTAAAATTCCAGACATATGAGTCCCCACTTTCAAATGCTCTGATCATTTGTATTAGAACAATAGTGTGTTCTGTTCCTCGTGGCCCATGACCCATCTATAAATAGACCTAAGAAGAGAATTACAGGTGGTAGCCTGTGCTCTATATAATACAGTCTGTGCTTAGAAATACTTTTAAAAATTATTCTATATTAGCACATATTAATTACACATAATAATATGTTTCATTATGACAGTTTTGTATTTACAATGTAATATTCACTTAGAAATTCTGAGAAAAGTCACTAAACTCTGCTACTACAAAAAATTTTGCTGGTAAGGTAAAAATAGCAACTCCAAGGATGCCTAATTACTTCCGGTTGGTCAGAATTCTCAGCTTGCAGTCTCAGAGGAATGCTGAGTTTCTTTTGTAGTTAACAATTCTGTCTAATCACGTGAACTGTATCTGGGATGGGCACTCGCAAGGTTTGCATAGGACATGTCATGAGTGAGGCCTTCAGATGTCACAACGGACTTTAGAAAATGCCAGCCTCCACTCAGAAGGAGGGACTAAAGCCTCAGACTTGATGTGTCACAGAAGCAGTACCTTGACTGAAAAGCTTCCCATGAGACAGACCTGATGAAGTCTGCTCAGAGCCTTTAAAGGCGACAACAACAATGCTAAAGATGGTGCAAATGAGAGGAGGAAGGAATTCTTCCCAGAACATACAGTGCTTTTCCTCAGAAGCAACGCACACATGCAGTGGCACACATCACTGGACGTAATCAAGCACTGACAGACAAGGCATGAATGTCTGCAACTTCTGAGCAACCCCTAACAGCTGGGTACAACATAACAGAATGGCTTTTCTATACAATAAACATTGTATAAGAAATATTTACTCTGAATTCCAAAAGAAAAAGGGAGAAGAGGAAGAAGATAAGAAAAGAGAGGCTTTTGTTTTTATCATTTAAGGTGAGGTTTTCGGGGTTAGGAACAGAAACTCCTTTCTTAGATTTGTTGAAATGATAAAATGTTTCATGTTTCTCCAAGCATTTTTAAAAGAAACTGCCATAAATACAAAATAAATAAATAAATGGAAGAGACCAACTGACCTTTGGGGCCCATTCTACACTTCTTTTTTTATTTTCAGTGCTCAGTGGCTCAATGTCCACTATAAACAGGACTGTGATGAGGCTCATCTTCGCCCTCTGCTCGACTGAATGTGCCATCACCTGGATGGTATTCCTTTGGGTGTGACAGATAGGGGTCTTTCTATGAAAGGAAAATGCAACCTGGATATGGGAAGCACCATTCATTGTCCTCCAGTAAGTGACAGGGATGGATGTGATGAAGATACCTGGGGTTCATGGATTACACATCATATATATATATATATATATATATATATATATATATATATAT
>NC_034608.1:80422665-80424595 GCF_900095145.1 Mus pahari | reverse complement strand
TGTGTGTGTGTGTGTGTGTGTGTGTGTATGTGTGTGCATATATTAGATTTGTGTGTATATATGTATGTATGTGTATATATATACATATATGTGTGTGTGATAAAATGTGATAACAGCAGGAGTTATAGGAGGATGCTTACTATTATTTACACAAATAATAATACAAATTTCAAAAATAGGGAGAAAGCAAACTGAATACCAGCATTCTCTTTGCTTCCCGACTGTAGATGTAACGAAACAGCCACCTTTGCTCCTTTCAGGTCTGCCTTGCCATGAGAGACTGGGTCTTAGTCAGGGTTTCCATTCCTGCACAAACATCATGACCAAGAAGCAAGTTGGGGAGGAAAGGGTTTATTTAGCTTACACTTCCATACTGCTGTTCATCACCAAGGAAGTCAGGACTGGAACTCAAGCAGGTCAGAAAGCAGGAGCTGTTGCAGAGGCCATGGAGGGATGTTCTTTACTGGCTTGCTTCCCCTGACTTGCTCAGCCTGCTCTCTTATAGAACCAAGACTACCAGCCCAGAGATGATCCCACCCACAAGGGGCCCTCCCCCTTGATCACTAATTGAGAAAATGCCTTGCAGTTGGATCTCATGGAGGCACTTCCCCAACTGAAGCTCCTTTCTCTGTGATAACTCTAGCCTGTGTCAAGATGACATACAAAACCAGCCAGTACAGACTGTATTCAAACTGTGAGCCAAAATAAAGGCTCCTTCCTGTCATAATTTGTTTTTGTCAGGAATTTTGTTGGGGAATTCTATAATTGGCAATATTTATATACCAGGTTATTAGAGAGTTTCAGAGAAAAGTGATTTTCTCACTACCTCCCCCCTCAAGTTGGGGAGGGAAGGGTTTATTCAGCTTACACTTCCACATTGCTGTTCATCACCAAAGGAAGTCAGGACTGGAAAAAAAAAAAAAACAACAACAGCAACAACAACAACGAAACAACTGAGCCCACTCCCCATTCAGCACAAGAATCAGTGAAGAGGATATAGCCACATTGGTGAATATGCCAAGCAGTCATAGGAGATAGTGTAGCTGCTTAGCAATGGCCATAATTGAGAAATCACAACACTTGTAGACACATTGAATCAAACCATTGTGTGTGTCTGTGTCTCTGTGTGTGCATGTGTGTGTGTGTGTGTGTGTGTGTGTCTTTGTGATAAAATGTGATAACAACAGGAGTTATAGGAGAAGACTTGCTAAAACTATCTAATTTAATTTGAATTTGGAATAACTAGACACCATCATTCTGCTCCACTCATGAACAAACCATTTTCAGTCTCCAAAAAATTCCTGTAATAGATGTTCCTGCTACTTGAGGAGTCTTATATTTCTGTTAATTTTTTTGTTTGAAGACGAGAGAAGAGACATAAGCAGAAAGCAAAACAACATAGTTCAGAAATGTTGTGACTTAATTTGCATATGCTTCACCAGAGAAAGCTGGCTACCAATAGATTTCTTAGCCTTATGTAAAATTTGTTCTGAGATAGGGCTTCACAATTGAAGAGGGTTTCCAGTCAGTCCTGATGTGGTTGTGTATTGATGTGATTGAAGAAGCATTTCAGTAAATGGTCCTGGAGTTTTTCTCTGTTCTGTGGGCTCACCAAAGTTGCTATTACGGATGCATTTTTTTTATCTGCCCATATTAGTAACTGAAAGAATTTTCTGTTCAGATTTTATAGAAACTGAGATAACTAATAGACTGTACATGAACCACAATTGTCGTAACTAAATACACTAGAAGATATTTTTGTGGTAGTTTTTTTCCCATAAAAGATTGATGAAACACTCTTAATGATGCCAAGAATAAATCCATTTGAGTACAGTTTTAGGTCAGGCATAGTGATTCCCCCAGAGACTCTTTTATCATTGAGAAGAGTTTTTGCTATCCTAGGTTTTTTGTTATTCCAGATGAATTTGCA
>NC_034608.1:80418794-80419720 GCF_900095145.1 Mus pahari | reverse complement strand
AAACTTTATATGACCCAGCACAGGGGAAGGCCAGGGCCAAGAAGGGGGAGTGGGTGGATAGGGGAGCGGGGGTGGGGGGGTATAGGGGACTTTGGGGATAGCATGTAAAAATGTAAATGAAGTAAATATCTAATAAAAATTGGAAAAAAATTTAAAAAGCAAGATGTAACCTAAAAAAATAAAATAAAATAAAATAAAATAAAAATCCATTTGAGTCTTCTCGCCCCAATGTTTCATTACCCAATTCTCATCTCTGATCTGCTACATTGTAAGTCCTAATAGTAAAGACCACCCTTGCATCTCAAAGCATTTCCTTATATCAATGTTTTCATATTAATGCTAAGAGTTCCTAATGGTTTGGTCCAGTTATTCCAAGCTCAAATTAAATTAGACCTTTTACCACGCAATATCTTTCTAATGCTCCAACTGTTATCACATTTCTTAATGTACTAATATATCTTATATGGCTTGACATAACGTGTCCCTGAGGACTGGTGTTTTCTAGTTATGGACATTGCAATTCAGCTGCACCATCTTCCATGGCTACTGTATCTACCTCATTGATCCTCATGCTGAGAGTGAAATGGACAAACCTTCTGGGGGCTCAATAATGCACCTCGCAGGAAGCAAACATAACACAGCTCCTACTCCAAAGATTGTTTCCTTCAAACTTATCAGAAAAGCATGTTAAAAATAATGAACCCTTTCTTGTTCTTGTAACATCCATTTTTTGAAGTACTTTGATAAAATTCCATCATCATTGTGTCACAGAAGCCACCAGTAAAATAAGGACATGTGGTAGGCTTTAAAAAAAAAAAAAAAAAGGCAATGACTAGGCACTTAAAAACAGTAAACATAAACTAGATTTCAAACAGCCCTTTAACAGTCTTTAGTCAATTAGGTAAAAGTTATGGTGTTCTTGTGTA
>NC_034608.1:80375262-80417474 GCF_900095145.1 Mus pahari | reverse complement strand
AAACACAGACACTATTGCATATGCTAGCAAGATTTTGCTGAAAGGACCCTGATATAGCTGTCTCTTGTGAGGCTATGCCAGTGCCTGGCAAACACAGAAATGGATGCTCACAGTCAGCTATTGGATGGAACACAGGGTCCCCAGTGGAGGAGCTAGAGAAAGTACCCAAGGTGTTGTAGGGGGCTGCAACCCTGTAGATGCAACAACAATATGAGCTAACCAGTATCCCCTGAGCTCATGTCTCTAGATGCATATGTAGCAGAAGATGGTGTAGTCAGCCATCATTGGGAAGAGAGGCCCCTTGGTCTTGCAAACTTTATATACCCCAGTACAGGGGAATGCCAGGGCCAAGAAGTGGGAGTGGGTGGGTAGGGGAGCAGGGTTGGGGAGAGGGTATAGGGGACTTTTGAGATAGCCTTTGAAATGTAAATGAAGAAAATTTCTAATAAAAAAATTGAAAAAGAAAAAGACCCCTCCAATTCCCATCTCCACTGCAGTGGAATCAAAGGCACATGGCAAGCACTGCCTACTAAGCTATCTCCCAGCCAGGAAGATGCAAGTCTGTGTGTAGTCAATTCCTTGGGGTTAGAGAATCACCCTGTTCAAGTTCAGAAAGCCAAGAAGCAGGAGTTGAGCACTCAAGCAGCTCATAGGTGAACCTTCAATATCTAGTTTCTTTATAAATTGAATGATCATATCCACATTTCAGAACTCTCCAAGAATGTATTTATTTCACGAGTTCTAATGGTAGTTAAATTAAATGTCAGAAACCAAACATTACTACATTAAGAACTATCTATTACAGATGATAATTTTTACAGTCTACTCATGTATGTTTGCTTTCAAATTTAATTTTGCCTGTGTCCACTAGAACTGCCCAGGTTTAATTTGCAACCCATTTATTTAATGTTCTTCATTTATGCATCCCATTGAGGGTCTGTCTTTTCTTAAAGCTTTTACAAATCTTTTGACCTTCAGATTTTTCTTAATTACGCTGCAATCCTTCCTTTAAAAATGAAATACTTCCCCTTAATAATTCTGTTTACCATTTAATAAGAGGTAATTTTAGCCCATTTCCTAATTTCTGCTTTGTTTTCTCACCATTCTTTATTATCCTGGGATATATTTCTATTTATTCAATCTGTAATGTCTCTCATTAGAGGCATTTTCCTCCTGTTTAGTATGTAGACTATGAGGAAAATACTCAGGCAAGTGCCACAGTTAATAAAACACAGGAAAACTGAAGATTAATATCATAACATTTGAAAAATGCAATTGTGACTTTTTGCTGCAAAGGAACTGTGGTGTTGGGAGAGAAAAGGAGCACCATTGGCATCTAGTGACTTCAGGGTCTAGCTGTGCCTAGGTCCTGCCCGCTGCCAGTAAAGCAACAGATAAACACCCTGGGAGCAATCACTGACCTTTCTAAAATGTATGGCATGAATGTACCTTAGATGAGCAGAGATGCCCTGAATACACCCACATAAGAAATAACCAGAATCGCACCTTAAGTGAGAGCTATCACAAGGTATAACTACTTAAAGTGCACGGATGCGTGCATGCGCATGCGCGGGTATGTAGGTAAGCCAGAGGTTGCCACCGGGATGTCTTCCTCAGTCATTTCTCCACCCTATTTTTTGAGGCAGGGCCTCTCATTGCACCTGGAGCCCAGGTGCTGTTTGGGCTAGAGGAGGCTGACTAACAAGTGCCTAGGACCCACCAGAGTCTCTGCCTGCAAAGCACTGGAGTTGTGGAAACATTTCATTGTGAGCATTTTTTATTTAGGTTCTGGAGATCCAAGCTTAAGTCCTTGTGCTTGCATAGCCAGAACTTTACCCTCTGAGATAACTCCCTAGTCTCCAATTTGGCTTTGAAAATACACCATTTCCATTCCATGCCTTTCTTTCATATTCTACTTTTCACAGGCACAATGCCTGTTTAAAACCTTACTTGGCATTAGTGAAACTTTTCTGCTTTATTAACTTGAAATAAATTAACTAGATATTTCCCTTTCTGCTTAAGAAGCAAAAAAGCCATACGATCACAGAAAATAAACTGAAATCGAAGGTCTGTTCTGGAAAGTTAAGCTTCCACTTCATCACTATAAACGTAACCCCATACAGGCATCAACTGACATAAATAATTTGTATAATAACAGCAAGTATTATGAATAATTAGCAATGACAGAGCATTTTCATGTGTACAATTCTTGTAAACACCAGCTTATCTGTCAATCTTTGGTATTATCATTTATATCTTACTGATGAGAAAATAGAGGATTAGCTACATTAAATTATTTACTTGCTCAGGGACAACCATTTTATAAAAAGTCTGAGTGTTAATCAAACTCCTGCTCACAGGTTTTGGGAGCTTTTGCACTAAACCAACCCTTTTCACTGGTAAATGTCTATCTTCAGTGGAGGATGTTATCTTGTGTGGACATTGCAAAAATGAAGAAGAAAAGTATATTGATATAATTTTAGTCTTCCTTTCCATTCTTTTTTCCTTGCAACTGCCTCAAATTCTAATATTCTCTACCCTCTGAAAAGAATACATTGTTTGCAATTCCTTATGACAAGTAGTTTCAGTGGTCCTGTATATCTTTTGTTGTTATAATGGTCATTCTTTCTCCTGAGAAAATAAAGTTACAATAAATAGAACTGTGAATATAAAATTTATGTCCAGTTCTTATAGTGTTTATGAAGGCAAGGCCATTCAACTTTCTACATCAGCCTTTCAGGCACAGAATGGTGAAAAACACTGCTTCTGTATACTTATAGATGTTTTCTATGTGAGTGACTAACAAAGCGGGCATGTCCATTATGGAGAATTATGGCCAGGCTAGTATGGTAATCTATATAGCTACAAAAACAAGCTGGCCAGCCCCTAAAAAACATGGTTATAACTAAGTTGAATAATGCATATGCATATATTTTAGAATTTTTCATAATAACATAAGTTAATACTGTATTGCTACTTTGCTTTATTGTGCCTTACATGTTTTGAGTCCCTGAAAGGCAGAAGTGTCTTTAATTAACTAGCCTTGATCCTTCCTCACAGCCATCCTAAGACCTTTTACCCATTTTACTGCAAGGATAACATAACATAATCAACCATGTTTTTCACAAAAGGCAAAAAAAATCAACATTCATCACTTTGGAAAAGGAAATTTCACAGACACAAAGGAATTGCTCAGTGGTTGACAGCAATTGCTACTCTTACAAAGGACTCAGGTTTGGTTCCTGGCATTCACATAGTGGCTCTCAATCATCTATTACTCTAATGCCAAGATAATTGATGCCTCCTTCTGGCTTCCTTGGCCATTTTAACCATGTGTTGCACATACATACATGATAGCAAAACATACACACACACCTGAAATAAAAATATTAATTTGTTAACATTTGAGTTTATGTTTTCCAGATATCTGTATAATCTCATTTATATTGTACAAATTTTAGTACATTTTTATCATACTGTTTTGAATGTTGTACCTACTTTTTGTCTGCATTTGGGTATATAATAAAAATTAAGGTGTTTTTCTTATTTCTCTGTGCTTCAAACCATATGATTCAAAGATAATTTACTGTCACTGATATCACTGGTAAGGGCTTGCCACTGCCAAGTAGCATCATTTAGCTCACAACACAAAGCCTTTGTTTCCTCAGGTCTCCACAAGTATAGTCCAGTTACCAAAGGCAAAATACCTCGCTTCAAAATGACACCTGCTCAGAAAGCCTCGTTACCACAGAAACAGATTTACAAAGAAATAATGATAGATTTGCCAACTCTCATTCAAATCTCCGCACATTGCTGATCCTGCTATCACAAGAGTGTTTGACGAAACCTAATCTCCATAGGAGGAATTTTGAAACCATGGAGCTAAGTATTGAGGAAAATGTGTGCTGAAGCCCTCTCTCTGAGCTAAGTGGCCAGGCCAGGAAGGATGAATTGGGTCCTGGTGGCTCTTATGAGCTGAATCAGAAACCAAAAATGCCCATAGATGGAGGCTGATGAAAAGGACCTTCCCCTCCAGGAGGAAGCAAACCCCCTTTGAAAGAGGATTCAGATGAGTGGCTGTGTCTGCATCAATCCCTTTAGCTTAGCCTGAGAGTACTTGCTGAGATACATAGCAAGAAAGCCAAATTTAAAAATAAGTATATAAAAAGAAAAAGAGGGGTAGAGAGATGACAATGGCGAAGAGCTTCCGTTGCTCTCACAGAGGACCAGAGTTCAGTTTACAGTACACCAGTCAGGAAGCACATGAAAGCCTCTAACTCCAACTCCTGAAGAGGGGATCTGATGCCTCTTGCCTTTGGGGGCATTTGCACTTACGTGCACATACCCACACACATGCACATAATTTAGAATATTTGTTTTTAAATAATAAAAGAGGAAAAACATAAACCTTTAGAACTAAATCTAGTTATTTCAAGGATATCAAAGTAAATGTATGAGTCCAATTGCTAGTCTTGCTACTTATGAACTTCAGAAGTTTCAGTGAGCTAAGTTAATTAATGTTTTAATTAAATATATAGTTTAATATATTTATATATAATTTATATATAATTAAATATATATTTTAAGTAAATAATTATTATTATATAAATTTATAGAGAGAAAAACAGGGTGATATTGCTGCCAGCTTCAGCCTGCTTCACTTTAGTTAGGTGACAGTAAACACTGACTCTCTCGGAGAGAGATTTTAAAAAAGAGTACAGAGATATGACAATACTACTTTATACTACCTATATCAAAAGATAAATTAAATGGTCTACTGTGTTTAAAATTTAACTTACCAAAGAAAAGTGACTTCTTCATAAATTTTAGTAATCCTTATGATATATAGCCAATGTAGATATCTAGCCTATATCATAAACATTTAGAAAGCCTTTTTGAAGTTATTATTGAGGTTGCAAGATGGAAAATCAACTTGCAAAAATCAATGTACATCTCCAATAAGCATTTAGAGCATGTATCTTCTAAATTTCTTCATTTTCTTAACTGTAGCAAAAACAATAATCTTGAGAATAAATCTCAAAGCAGCGAAGCAAGATCTTTATGAAGAGAAGAGGCTATAACATCATTGAAACGCATAAAAGAAGAACTAGATAAATAGGACTTATGATTACCAAGGCTCTGTCATAAAAATGGCAATGCCCTCAAATTAAGTCATAAACCCAGCACATTTCCAATTCCAGCAGGATATGTGTCAAAGTCACTGGAGGAACAAATGCAGAGACATTGAGGTTAAAAGAGATCATGACTTCTTCCTTTATCGAGTCTTCCAGAGTCACCTCTCCCTCCCAGGCTTGGTGGGGACATGAGAAGAGGTCATAGAATGCCAGGGACTGAAAACTGGGATCATGAATTATGCATTGTCTTAGATAGTTTCCATGGCTATGAACAGACACCATAACCAAGGCAAATCTTAGAAAGGACAACCTTTAATTGGGGCTGGCTTACAGGTTCATAGATTCAGTCCATTATCATCAAGGCAGGAAGCGCAATGCTGGAGTAGCTGAGAGTTCTGCATCTTATTCTCAAGGCAAATGGGAGAACACTCTCTTCCAGGTAGCCAGGCAGCAGGTCTCAAAGTCCATTCCTGACAGTGACACACTTCCTCCAACAAGGCCACACCTCTTAATAGTGCCACTCCGTGGGCCAAGCGTATTCAAACCACTATTGCATCCATCAGTGCAACTGCTGAGAGACAGAGGGGGTAAAGAATAGGACGGCATATAACGTGCCCTCTCCTTGTCAATCCTCTGGTTATTTTAAGTAAAATCCAAAAACTCCTTTTGGCTTGAAGGCAAAATATTTCTCATTGCTTCATGTTTCAACAGTTGCTCCCCAGATGGTAGCACTGTTTGGGAAATTTAGGGAACATTTAGGAGGTGGAACTTGCTGGAGGAAGTCTGGGAATAGAGTAGGTGTTGGGGCCTTGAGCATTTATAGGCTGGGCCCATTTCTGTTCTCTCTGCTTCTGAACTGTAGATGCAATGTAACTGGCTGGTGGCATGCTCAGTGATTCCATGAATTCTACACCTTGAAGGCTAAATCCACTACGGAGTTGCATGCCAAAGTAAATTCTCTCCTTGGTCAAGGTATTTATCACAGCAACAGACAAGTAATTAATGCATCCAACTAGAATTAAGAAGCCAACAGGCACAGAAGATGTAACTCCACAGAAAAGTTCTAAGAGGAACCAATGAAGAACTTCCAGTAGAGCAGTTCATTAATTTAATGAGACAGCCGTTAAGTAACATGTGAGGTTTATAAGAACAACCAAGATACGTTTTGTATAAAAAAGGGGAAAGAGGATGGAATTCACTTAAAGATTAATTAAAGACTGCTTGAAATGTTAAATATTAAAGAAATAAAGACCGAACTTGCTTAGGAAAAGCAAGCTAAGAAAACTCTAAAACACAAATGACACCTGGAAAATATATGAATTGCATATAAAGCCAACAAGGTGGTATGATATTTCCTGTGCATCTTTCTTCACTCAAACACGTTTTAAAGCTTGATACTGACACAGGTAAACACAATTTTATTTATTTTAACTTCAAGCAGTGTTAAGTTCTATCAAAAAATGATTATTTGTTATTTCTAAATTAACAGAAGTGATAGAGACATAGGACATGTTTTTTTATGCCAATATATGAAGAAGTCTTATAGAAGTACTTTCAGGAACATCAGTATACTATACTATCTGGGGATAGAACAAAGTTAAGGAAATTTTACTTTTCATTCTCCCTATTTTTATGTTTTTCAACAAATATAGCTTATATCATAGATGTACAACCTTAAAATTATATATATATATATATATATATATATATATATATATATATACACATAAATATGTACATTGTGTGTGGGTACATGTGTGGATTCATGTATTATCATGCATGTGGAAGTTAGACAACTCTGGGAAGCAGTTCTCTTCTGCTAGCATTTGGATTCCTAAGGACTAAACTCAGGTTCTGTCACTTGGTGGCATGAGCCTTTACCAGCTAGGGCATTTCACTAGCCCCACAAATTTAAAACATTGAAAGAATCAAGAACTGATGGGATAGCTCAGTTTGTAAAGTACCTGCACCTCATGCAGAGAGCCTTGGGTTGGATCCCTAGTGTGACATAAACCATGCATGGTGGTACATCCCTGAAATCCCAGGACTTAAGGAGGTGACTACAGGAAACCCAGATAGTCACAGTCATCCACGTTCAACTGATAAGTGTGATGCCCTGTCTTTAGGAAGGCAGGCAGGCAAGAAGGAAGGAAGGAAGGAAGGAAGGAAGGAAGGAAGGAAGGAAGGAAGGAAGGAAGGAAGGAAGGAAGGAAGGAATTGAAAACCTAATTTGTTTTTACATTTTCCATGTTTAGTATGGCTAAAAACACATCTTTGAATTGTAGATTGAATATTCATATTCTAGNTAGGAAGGCAGGAAGGAAGGAAGGAAGGAAGGAAGGAAGGAAGGAAGGAAGGAAGGAAGGAAGGAAGGAAGGAAGGAAGGAAGGAAAGAAGGAATTGAAAACCTAATTTGTTTTTACATTTTCCATGTTTAGTATGGCTAAAAACACATCTTTGAATTGTAGATTGAATATTCATATTCTAGGTGCTTCACAAACAGATAATCATACATTTAATTTCCAAACAATATATGATCACTATGAAAGTGGTAATTGGTCACCACTGACGATCTAGAACTGAGGATGTAGCTCAGTGCTACAGCACTTGCATGATATGAGGTAGACTCTACGTTCAATACCCAGCATGGTGAAAAGAAAATGTGGAAACTGGAAGGAGAAAACATCTGTTTAAAGTTCACTACAAAAATGGTTCAATACCCAGCATGGTGAAAAGAAAATGTAGAAACTCTGGAAGGAGAAAACATCTGTTTAAAGTTCACTGCAGAAACGGTGCCAACCATAGAAGACTCAGTCAATTTCATTTTTTTCTTATAGAAATGGACACCAAATTTATTTTTCTATGCATTTAAATATTTAAAATTCACCAGTAACTAAAAGGGATCAATGCCAGTCCAAGCTAAATCTATAGGATATTTTCTGAAGATGAAACCATACTTGATAATTTAATGCTATAATGTAGTTTTATTGGTGGTATGTACTCAAGACTATTAATGAATTTGCTTGCCATCTTTACCCCTAAAAAACATCCTAGTAAGAAAATTGTATCAATCATGTCTTGTAGCTAAGGAAACCAATATTTAAGTAGGTTAAATTAGTTAACTAATATCTTTGACAACAAGGGCTATTAACATGCCTCAATGCTATGATCTGCTTGACCATGTTAGGGACAGTGTGACATAGTTCCTGCTTCTGGAACCACATGATGTGAGCCCCCATGAGTTTCTATGGTTGCTGTGGGAATGAGTCTTGTTTTAATAATAACATCCATATTTTCACTTTCCTCCTTTGAGGAATGTCCTGTCTGCCAAGCTAATGATTCCATGATAATGAGAGGCAGCACATGTCTGGAAGTCAAGGGTGTGTCTAATGACTCAGCAAAATGGTAGAACACTGTGACTTTCAGGACAGCCTTTAAGACTTTGAGAAAGTATGATTTCAGAAATGTGCATTTGCTCAACTATGTAAAATATAAGGATGAGATATGAATTGTATTAGGAGCTTTACAAATCTAAAGGAACAGAGGCAGCAACACTATGAGCCAGCTTGTATGAAAGTTATTAAGGAACAAGATAAAGAGATTTGGGGAGTGGTGATCGCAAGGCAAGATCCGATCCAGCTAACTTTTTTGTTTATTCTTTTTTTTTTCTTTTTTTTAAATTAGATATTTTCTTTATTTACATTTCAAATGTTATCCCCTTTCCTATTTTCTCTCCAAAAACCCCCCTATCCCATCTCCCCCCCACCCCCACCCCCGCTTGCTCACCAACCCACCCACTCCTACTTCCCTGTCCTGGCATTCCCCTATACTGGGGCATTGAGTCTTCTCACTACCAAGGGCCTCTCCTCCCATTGATGTCCAACAAGGCCATCCTCTGCTACATATGCATCTGGAGCCATGAGTCCCTCCATGTGTACTCTTTGGTTGATGATTTAGTCCCTGGGAGCTCTGGGGGTATTGGTTGTTTCATATTGCTGTTCCTCCTATGGGTCTGCAAGTTCCTTCAGCTCCTTCAGTCCTCTATTGGGGACCCTGTGCTCAGTCCAATGGTTGGCTGAGAGCATCCACCTTTGTATCTATCAGGCACTAGCAGAGTCTCTCAAGAGAAATTCCTACAAAGACAGGTAGATTCCTAAGTTCAAGGTCAGAGGAAGTTTAGGTCCAGGTCCAGGGGTGGCAGGAATGGTCATTTCAGAACAGGGTCCCACTTAACTATCTCATTGTCTGTGGTGTGTTTGCTGTGTCATCCTAAAAATCAAGGGGTCAAGGGATTCTAACTCATGGGATAATCAAAAAGAATCCTGGGATTATGACTCAATTGATATGTAAGTAAAAACAGGCATTGAGCTGCATGATATGTGCTAACCAGATTTTTTAGGCTAGCAAAAGAAAGCTGTTTCCAGCAGAACACAGAGGGAGCAATCTAGAAGGCTGTCTTGAGCAGAACGTACGCTTGTAACCATAATTTGACTTGGAGTAGTTTGTTTTTCTGCTCCCAGACACCCCTGCCTCAGAATCCCTCTCCAAGCCAAGGTAGGTCTTTAGCACATAAAGATGAATTAAATCTGAGCCTTTTGCAATTGCTACTTGTCTCAAGTGAAATTGAATCTCTTGTTTAAAAATTAGTTTAAAAGCAGCTATCATTAACAAAACCTTTCTTCTACAACATTTCAAAAGCGGAGAAAACGCCAAGTGACAATATTCTGTATCCAAACCCGTGCTTCTTCTAAGTATCAAATCACACTCAAATCTACTGAGAGAGACATGGGGTGAGGAATTTGGGAATGTGCAGTCTATAGTACAGGGCTATTGCCACTATGAAAGCACAAAGGAAGAGCTGTGCATGACAGTCCACCGACATAAGACTGAGCAATAAGTCATCCTGTTGTTTTAAGACAAATTAATGAAGGTGAGCAGTTGTTTCTTTGAAAATGTTTTATGAAGAAACTCTGTAAGTTCCTATGAGGCTTCAGTGGTAGGACTAGTAGTCTTGTCTCCCTAGACCACAAACCTTTGCGTCATCTTAACCTTAGGTAGCATTCAGCTGCCGTCGTTTGCTTCCTTGTGGTACTGAACCATTAGAGTTAGTAACTTAGAGAATGCCTCGTCCAGGACCACTGCACTGCCTACCTGGAATAAACAGCAGAAGTGACCACTGCTGTTCATGTCAACAAAAGCAACGGCAGCAACTGCTTTTCCCTTACCTCTTTCTTATTACTTATAAAATCAGACCCCTCAATAAACAGCATTCCGCAGCATATTTTCTAGGCAACTGTTATTCATGTATCCTGGTAACCACCCACACTTGGGGTTGGGTTGAATATGTTTTCTATTGTTACTCTTAGTGAGCCTCAGCTTGTCTGTTACATTGGTATATCATAAATATCATATTTATATGCATTGTTTATGAAAAAGAAGAAAAACACTCAGATTTGACAGGTTAACATTTTGAAGTTTAGGTCATATTTTTTAACTTAAAAGCTATTTGCCTGTGTTTTATTATGGAACTAACTCATTAAGTATTTGGAAGATAAAGAATACAGAGTCAAAAAAAAAAAAAAAACCAAATTGNAAAACTTAAGGGTTTTTTTTTTTTTTTTTTTTTGGTTTTTCGAGACAGGGTTTCTCTGTTTAGCCCTGGCTGTCCTGGAACTCACTTTGTAGACCAGTCTGGCCTCGAACTCAGAAATCCGCCTGCCTCTGCCTCCGGAGTGCTGGGACTAAAGGCGTGCGCCACCACGCCCGGCTAACTTAAGGCTTTTTATCTATGCTCAGCATAATACTACTTTACTCTGTCAAACCAATCTCCTGTTTCATGCTTATTTCCTGGCATGGTACTGAGCATATAGCTACCCCTGCACATGTTACTTACTGAATATCTGTTTAGCCATTTATTCATTACATTTTTATTAAATTTTTAAAACAGAGACAACAGATTTCTTTAAAGATTAACTTCAAAAGTAATCTGTAAACATGCCATGTTTTACAAAAGGGACAGTGGCCTGCAAGGGCAACTCTAGGCACTTATAAATAGTAAATGGTAATTTCACACTGTATCTGACAGAAAACTTTGGATTCTATTAAAGCAACATTGCTGAAAATATCAAGGTAGAAAATAGCTTGTCTCTAATTGACTGGATTCCAAAGTTTCAAGAAATTAACAAAACCAGAAATCAAACTATTCTAATATACAGGCAATTTAGCTTTATTAGACCCTAAATAAAAGAATGGGTTTGACACCAAATGATTAAATGTGACTGTACACCATGCAGCATGTGAGCAGACCTTTCTGTTTCACTTCTAAAATCAATTTTGTATAATTTTTGTTGAAATATTGAATTATTTCCTTTCACCTACTTAGAATTTAAATACTAAAACTCCTTTTAAAAATGAGAAAATCTGCTTATAATTCCATCACTCTAAAAAGTTAATAGAGGCAGCCAAGGGCAACATCAAGAGTTCGAATTGTTTTGAGAGTCACTAGGATTACCCTTACACTGCCCAACCCTTCAACAAGACTTCTTTTTCTTTCCTGGTACTGAGATTTCTGCAAGTCTATTGTTCTTCTGGGGAGCACTGTCAACCCAAGTGGCTGGCTTAATGTTCTTTAAGGTGTGTGTGTGTGTGTGTGTGTGTGTGTATGTGTGTGTGTGTGTGTGTGTTGTGTATATACTTGCATAAATATAAAATAATATGACTTCTTGAGTTTTTATCAAGTGACTTTGTCATTGTTTGCCCCTGTCCCTCCTCCTCCAGCTGTTACCTTTCACCCCTCAGCACAGTAGTACCCTCTTCCCCATTTTGCTGTCTCCCACTTAATATCAGCTGTATCTTGCTATTTCCCTCTCAAGCCCTCCTCCACTCTGCCTTCAGTCCCTTTCCACGTTCCTGGTTTCTGTGGTTACTCCACGTTGTATTCCCCACATCCGAGGATTTGATGCTAGGACCCACAGATAAGAGAAGGCATAAAGCATTGGTCTTTATGTCTGGTTCCCTTTGCTCAATATAATCCTTTCTAAGGCAATCAATTTACCTATAAACTATTTCCTTTTTCTTACAGCTGAATAATATTCTAGTGTGTGTATTTACCACAATTTCCATTCATCTGTTGAAAGACATTTAGATTGTTTCCATTTCCTGGGTATTGGGAATAAGGCAGCTATAAACATTGCTGAGCTAGTATCTATAGAATAAGATGTAAAGTCTTTTGAGACTGTGCCAAGGAGTGCTTTGGTTGGTTCATATGGTAGATTTACTTTTAGTCTATTGAAGGTTCTCTATACTGATTTCCAGGATGGCTTCATAATTTTGTGTTCCTGCCAACAGTGAGTAAGAAAGGATTTCTCTCTTTCCACAACTTTCCAGCATTTGCTATCTGCTTATTTTGTTGATCTTAGTCACATTATGGCTGGAGTGAGATAAAATCTCAAAGTTACCTCACAAGAGATAGCTATATCAGTGTCCTTTCAGCAAGTTCTTGCTGGCATATGCAGTAGTGTCTGCATTTGGTGGATGATTATGGGATGGACCCCCGGGTGGGGCAGTCTCTGGATTGTCCATCCTTTCATCTTAGCTCCAAACTCTGTCTCTGCAACTTCTTTCATGGGTATTTTATTCCCTATTTTGGGGAGGAATGAAGTATCCATGTGTTGGTCTTCCTTCTTCTTGATTTTCTTGTGTTTTGGAGATTGTATCTTGGGTATTCTAGGTTTCTGGGCTAATATCCACTTATCAGTGAGTGCATATCAAGTGGGTTCTTTTGTGATTGGGTTACCTCACTCAGGATGATACCTCACTCCTGCTAAAAGGACACTGATATACATATCTCTTGTTAGGCTATGCCAGTGCCTGGCAAATATAGAAGTGGAAGTCCATAGTCTATAGGATAGAACACAGAGACCCCAATAGAGGAGCTAGAGAAATTACCCAAGGAACTAAAGGGGTTTGCAACCCTATAGGTGGAACAACAATATGAACTAATCAGTACCCCCAGAGCTCATGTCTCTAGCTGCATATATAGCAGAAGATGGCCTAGTCAGCCATTGTTGGGAAGAGAGGCCCCTTGATCTTGCAAACTTTATATGCCCCATAGAGGGGAACACCAGGGCCAAGAAGTGGGAGTGGGTGGGCAGGGGAGCAGGGTGGGGGAGGAGGGTTTAGGGTATAGGGGACATTCAGGATAGCATTTGAAATGTAAATAAAGAAAATATCTAATAAAATAATAAAATAATTTTTAAAAATCTCAAAATTGCTTTAATTTGCATTGCTTTAATTACTAAAGATGATAAACACTTTGGGAGCAATTTCTTAGCTATTTTCATTGGTCCTATTATGAAATCTGTTTGGAGATTCCTTTAAAAAAAAAATCCCTAACCCAATTTAAATGTGGTCATTTGTTCCCTTGACCCTTTATCACCCTTGGTTACCTCGGGGCTGAGGGTGGGCTCCTGTTACTAAGAAACCTCCACTCACACTTAAACCATGAGTGTGAATAAAGCTGGATCTCACCTGATTGCTGCCTTCCTGATGTACCTTCCATAACTTCAGCTACACAAACTGCCATAAGAGGGAAGAAAAGGTCCTATGCAGTTGTCACATTGGTGAACCATAAATGACCCCCGTAGCAATGCATCCAAAAAGGTACAGTAAGCGATGCTTTCACGGTGATACCAACCAACAGCTGTCTAATTGGACTTGAAACCCAATCGACTGGAGAGAAACCATGACTGGTACTGAGAAACCAGACAGCTTTCCAGTTTTAGAGAGGCCATGAGCATTAGAAATTCTCCTACCATCACTTCGCTTGTCCAACCTAATTTCCTGCTGGATTCCAAATCTTATTCCAATCCCTACCAAAGCCTCTCTTTACAGAAAATGGAGACTATCACAGAAAACCACAACTGAACACAATTCAGAGGTCAACAGTTGTGGGGAGCCCAGGCCCATAGGTGTACCTGTATCACAACCTCTGAATGTATGGTTCAGGGAACATCACGGAAGAGTAGACAGAAAGGTTGTGAGAGCCACAATACCAAGAATTCTGTGGTGAAACAATTTCTCCAAGGAATACCTGAATAAACAAGGCGTGACATCATTCAACTAACAGGAAAGAGAGAAATTGCATTGGGTCCTAGAAGATGAGTGAACCTCTCCCAGGAATGGAGACCTCCTTATTGGATATTCACTGCAAAGACCTGTCCTGAAAAAAAATATAAACACAAACAACAGAATGGACTCAGAAGATTGTGCTTATGGATTTGTGCTTACACATATGTACATATATGTATGTGTGTAACAAGAACCATCAAAGTAAAAGAAGCTATCAACTTGAGAGTAGGGGATGAGAGGGGCTATTAGGACAGTGGCTGTGGACCTGGAGTGAAGAAAGGGGGAGAGAAATTGTGGCAATTCTACTAAAAGTATATTTTAAAAATTAAATAAAAAATTAACAGATAATTAGATAAGAATATAAGCTTACAATGTTAAGCTACTTAGAAGTGTAGAAAATAAAAAGCCTTGTATGTCACTCCTAAAGACCATCATCATAATAAGCAAGAGTAGAGAAAGTGAGCAAAACATGAATGAATATCTCTAAAGAACTACATTTCTTTAGAATTTCACTAATTCTTCAATTCTAGAAAACTCATGATTTTCAAGTGTTCATAGATCTTTTATTTCATCATATTTTTATTTTTGAGATTCTGACATAATTATATTTCCCTTCTCCTTCCTCCCTCCAAAGTTTCCCATCTTCCATTCATATTCATGGCCTCTTCTTCCATTGCTATAGGATGAATATGTATATATGCATATATGATATATATGTATGTGTGTGTGTGTGTGTGTGTGTGTGTGTGTGTGTGTGCTACTAAATATAACCTACTCAGCATGTATAAAGTTACAGGTACGTTTTTAGGGCTGACCATTTGGCACTAGACTATCAATTGATTCCTGCTTCCAGCTTTCCTCAGTCACCTATAGTGGTAGTTCACAATATTTTATGCAATGCTTCCCAGGTTCTTCATGTATTTAATTTTCCCCATTAGACAGTCTTAATATTTTGTTGGACCCTTTCCTCATGGTCTCTGTCTTAGTCAGGGTTTCTATTCCTGCACAAACATCATGACCAAGAAGCAAGTTGGGGAGGAAAGGGTTTATTCAGCTTACATTTTCCACATTGCTGTTTATCACCAAAGGAAGTCAGGACTGGAACTCAAGCAGGTCAGAAAGCAGGAGCTGATGCAGAGGTCATGGAAGGATGTTCTTTACTGGCTTGCTTCCACTGGCTTGCTCTGCCTGCTCTCTTATAGAACCAAGACTACCAGCCCAGAGATGGCACCACCCATAAGGGAACCTCCCTGCTTGATCACTAATTGAGAAAATGCCTTACAGCTGGATCTCATAGAGACATTTCCCCAACTGAAGCTCCTTTCTCTGTGATAACTCCAGCCTGTGTCAAGTAGACACAAAATTAGCCAGTACAGTCTCCCATATATGTACCATGTCAGGCATCTGTCAACTTCCCCTCACGAGTGGCATACCTCCACTTAAATCTTTACCAAAGTCTACAGATCTATCATACTTCCCTCAGCTACGTTGCCTCCAGAGTACTCCATCCATCCCACCGTTAGAGACATTTTACACTCTCTCTTCATCTATTAACTTGTGCTTTTTTTTCTTCAGATAACAACACAGAATGTCTGTTTGTCAAGGAGGGTTGCACAAATGTCTATTGGTAAGTCACACTCCCATGTTATAGGTTTACTCATTAAGGTGCACTTCACTGTACTCTTTCACATGTTTTGCCTGGTTCATGTGGCTGTGTAATTAGTCCACATAAATAAAAGATTTCATAGTATCAAGAACTTGAATACAGTTTTCATTTCATTTCTTTTTCTTATTTTAGCTCAACATTATATCACCAAGATATAGTTTAATGTCAGGAAGCAGAGGGAAAATAGGAATAATTTCTCATTAGGACAATAGATTGTTCCATAATTAATAAAAGATGGTTAATCTAAAAACAAAATACACTTGAGAAAGGCATTGGTTTAGCTTGCTTTCTTTCTTTCTTTCTTTCTTTCTTTCTTTCTTTTTTTTCTTTCTTTCTTTCTGTTTTTTTGCTTTGTTTTGTTTTTGGTTTTTGAAGACAGGGTTTCTCTGTGTAGCCTTGGCTGTCCTGGAACTCACTTTGTAGACCAGGCTGGCCTCAAACTCAGAAATCTGCCTGCTTCTGCCTCCCAAGTGCTGGGATTAAAATCATGTGCCACCACTGCCCAGTTAGCTTTCTTTTTTTTTTATTTTCTTAGAAAATTTAATATTTTAGAACTGCAATCCTGAATCTCTCTCTATCCCTCTTTCAGTTCCTCCTCCCTTCTTCCTTTTCTCCCTATTGTTGTCTCTTTTCTCATTTTCCTCTAGAGAAGGAATTTCTCTAATTTACCATGCATCCTGGCTGTGATCCCTTCCAAAAATGAAGTTGGAACTAAGAAGCAATGTATTAACAACAGCTCTTCAGTGAGTGAACCACCAGGCAAGAGGATCACAGAAAAGCCAGTGAAGTATCTAGATTTCCATCACAACCAGGGGAATGGAGGTTGCACCCTATTCCACTGTGTGCTGTTTCATATAGCTCCTTCTCTAAGAAGCCATTCCCTTCATTTAACTGCCAAGCTGCTCCATTTCCATTTCTTCAGTGCTTTTCTTGGTTTTTCTAGTTCTTCACCATTTCAGAGTGCTTAGACATAGTTTGAGACAGTAGATACGTTACAGGGTAGAGTAAAATATATTCAACACAAATTGGAGGTCAATGTCTGCCTGCCATGTTCACCATAGTCACAGCTAGATCCAGAGTGAAATGAGAAGAGTGTGAACCAGGGCTCAAGAAGGTTTCATAGGCCGTTTGGAAAGGAAAGCTTTGCTCACTTTGCCCCAAGACAATCTGTTATGTTCATCCCAGAAGAGAGACTCTCCTACTCTATTTTGTGTCACTGAATCAAAGGCAGGAAAGTGCTTGAGTTAGTTTGCTTCCGTTGCTATGATGAAATGTCATGTCCAAAAGGAACTTGTGAAGGAAAGTGTTTGCTTTGCTTACACATCCTAATCAAGTCCTGATGGGAAGTTAGGGCAAGAGCTCAAGACAGAAACATAAAATGAAGCAGAGGCCATGGAGGAATATACCTTACTGGCTTGCTACTCCTGGTTTCCTTAGTTAGCTTTCTCATATACCCCAAGAACATCTATCTAGGGACCCACAATGGTCTTTGCCCTTCCACATCAATTATCAATAAAGAAAATGCTCCCACAGTTGCCAATCTAATGGGAGTATTTCCTCAAATGAGGTTCTTCCTAGAAAAGAACTCTGGTTTGTGTCAAACTGACAAAACACCAACCAGAATAAGAATCCATTTCAGATATTTTTCAACTGATTGTATTCACTCATCAAAAGACAATGGTTTCCAACAGTATATGGAATACATAGTTACTTAAACAAGCATAATATTGAGACTGGAGTGGTTGGAAGCACTGAGTACTTTTTCAGAGAACAACCCAGGTTTAGTTCCCAGCACCCACATGGCAGTTCAAAACTGCCTATCACTTCCAGAAGATATTTCACCCTCACAAAAACATACATACAGGAAAAAACACCTGAACAAAACAAAATAAAATATAAAAATAAATAGAATCATTAATAAATATGTAAAATAAAACAAGAAAATGTTTTCACATTGAGTACCTCCCCACGTCTACCAGGCTTAACAAAACATAAGTCAACCTATAGTTGACTAATTATAAATAACATATAGTCAACCAATTATAAATAACTCATCTTATGTGTGTCTAACATTATACTTTGTGTATGACTGGAACTATTTATAAGTCTATGATTGGCCTAAAAACTCGATTGAGTTTTATGTTTATACAAGTAGGTCAATATCTTACCAGTTTGGCAAGTATCTCACATTGATATGACCAGATTATCAGTCTGTCAGTTGCTTTTCTACATAATAATTTGTAAATAATTTCTAAGAAGGGGCAGAGTCCAAATTTTGGTGAATTCATCACCAAGTACTTGTGTTTAGAAAGGGGCCTTGTATTAGCACACATACTTAGGGTGTGGAGGTGGAGGGCAGGGATGGCATTGTATCATTCCTAAAAGAAAAATTACCAAAAAATTGAATTTACTGTTTATTAACTTTCAGAGTCTAAGATCTACCACAGAAAAAAAAATTGATAAATGGATTCTATAACAAAGGACATACAATACAACTGTCTAACAAAAGCCAATTTCTTTTATGACGCATTTAAAAACTTAAATGGACTGAAGTCTTGTAGGCTGAAGTTAGTAATTCTAGTTTTATAAGGTAATGAACTTAGATATTTAATATATGTGTTCATAATCAGTAATTAATAATCTGCTTCAACAACTTGTACAACCACTCTGGAAATCACTCTGGCGGTTCCTTAGAAAATTGGACATAGTACTACCAGAGGACCCAGCAATACCTCTTCTGGGCATATACCCAGAAGATCTTCCAACTAGTAATAAGGACACATGCTCCACTATGTTCATAGCAGCCTTATTTATAATAGCCAGAAGCTGGAAAGAACCCAGATGTCCCTCAATAGAGGAATGGATACAGAAACTGTGGTACATTTACTCAATGGAGTACTACTCAGCTATTAAAAACAATGAACTTGTGAAATTCTTAGGCAAATGGATGTATCTGGAGGATATCATGCTTAGTGAGGTAACCCAATCACAAAAGAAGTCACTAGATATGCACTCACTGATAAGCGGATATTAGCCCAGAAACTTAGAACACCCAAGATACATCTTGCAAAACACAAGAAAACCAAGAAGGATGACCATTGTGTAGACAATTGCTTTGGGGTCCAGGTTGAGAAAGCTGGTGAGAAAGGCTGTATATTGTAGAGAAAAATCACTCACCTACTGCTCAGCTTCAAAAAGATGTAAGCGGTGACTTAATCCATGGGATGTTGCCAAAAACCTGAGCTCCTAACATTATGGTCTAGCTGAAAAAATTCCCCAGCTTTTCAGTAGCACCAAGTTGGAAACCAAGACAATGTGAGCTTTGGGGGAATACTCAAACTCTAAGCCCCAGAGCATCTGAAATATTCAGGACAGAGCCTTCTTACAAGGTCTCATATGTAGAATGTATCAATGAAGCAAGATGCTTTTTTAAGTTGTTTCTCCCAGAAGGAGAATGAGAGCAGAAGATGACCCTTATGAGATGAAGAATCTTGCACATATTTTTTATAGTCTTTGAGGAATAATGTGACATGTTTGAGATATGAGGAACCAGAATTCTCTGAGACACGAGTTATGGAAAACCCAGCTGACACATATCTGCCTCACTTAGAGTTCCCACTGCTATAACAAAACACTATGAACAAAGGAAACCTGGGTGGGAAGGACTTATTTCAGCTTACATGTCCACACCACTGTCTGCCATGTTGGGCAGTCACAACAGGAACTCAAAGCAGGGAGCCAAAGATAGGAACTGAAGCAGAAACCACAGGGGAGTGCTACTTGCTGGCTTTCTTTTAATAGCTTGCTTTAAATGTATCACCGAAATCTACAAATCTAATAGAGCATCCATAGGCAATCTGCACAGGCCCGTGAATGTATGCAGACGGTGACTGGTAAGTTGAACAAAAGGTCAGTAGAAATATTAAAGTCGTTGAGAAGAAAGTGAAGACTGTGAAATAGTAAAACTAGCATAGGAAGCATGCTGAGTGTGATGAATCAAGCCACTGCACATTAACTGATAGAAAAGAGAGACTGGAGTAGAGCTGTCTGAAGAACTAAGTGTCAAGAATTCAATGAATCTCTCATGATATGGATGAAGAAAAGAATTAACATGTACAAGAAGCTCTAAATTCAAGGAGAATAGGTACAAAGAAAACTATATCTGGAAATATCACACTGATGCTGAAGAAATCAGTTACAGAGGCATACCACTTTCAAAGGAACAATAAGACTTGATAGGTTTGCAAAAGACTTTAAAAATAAGTTAGTCTGTTGCAAAAGAAATCTCACTAAAAGAAATTGTGCCCACCTTAAATATTCTTTAGAATTACGTCTAGACAAAAATATTTTGAGGAAGTAGTACTCAGCTAATTTTAATAAAAGTGTGTTAATTTTAAAATTTATAGTTTGTCAGGGAAAGTTATAATAAAAAAGGTTGATACACCACTGATTCAAAATGCTAGATGATTAAAACAGATATCAAAAAGTAAATTTACATTTATAAAGTTATTTCTTTAACTGAAATGAATTAGAAATTTAAAGGGAACAGGGTTAATTGTGCTTATTCGTCAAATTGCTCTTCTCTTGTTTTTAAATCACTGCCATACATGAGTACTGTCCTCCCCCAGTGATAAAGACAAGGCAGAAAAGATCATATGCATTTTGTATTAAAATAAATAGATTTACAGAAGAGAGTTATCCTTGATAACATGATAAGGTCAAAACTAGGTTTATTCCCTATTGAGTTTATCATTTGGGCACAAGACTGCAGCTGATTAATTAGTAATATCCAGAAACACATTGATATAAAAATATGTCTAATGTACACTAAATCATTACAAATATATATACTAAATCATTAATGGTCACTTCTAAAGAAATAGACTTAAAATATCTATGATGGCTAATTTTGATTGATAACTAGACACAAGCTACTGTGTATTCATATTAGATACCTTTCATATTAGATACCTTTCATATTAGATACCTTTCATATTAGATACCTTTCATATTAGATACCTTTCATATTAGATACCTTTCATATTAGATACCTTTCATATTAGATACCTTTCATATTAGATACCTTTCATATTAGATACCTTTCATATTAGATACCTTTCTGATCAGATTATTTTTAAGTGTGAAAACCCACCCCAAATGTGGACAGTACCATCTTGTGGCAGTCTAGATAAAAGGACATAGAAGAAGGAAAAAAAGAAACTGCTATGAGCCTGTTTGCTGTCGCCCTTTATCCTGTGCCTTCTGTTCTTGAACTGATACTGATACCCAACTTCTGTATTCCAATGAAGATTGAAGACCAGCAGCATTGCTGATATCCTCCCAGCTTTCAGTCCCACATTGGACTGCTGAGTTATCCAGCAACATGGAACAATTTCTAGTTTTGGCACCTCCAAGAGTTAGCCATTATTGGACTACCCAGACCATACCTGGTAAATCAAATAAATCTCTTTAACGATATATTCATTCTACCATTTCTGTTTTTTTAGAGAATCCTAACACAGTGTCTTTAATTCTAAGTGTAAAATCTACAATAAAATTTTCTTTACTTTTTCATTAAGGTTGATACTTAGGTTAGTGAGGTGACTAAGTGGGTAAAGGCACTTACTGCCAAGCCTGACGGCCCTAGCTCTACCCCCAGGACCCACATGGTGAAAGGAGAAAATCAGCCCCTTCCAGGTGTCCCCTTACATCCACACTCAAACTGTGACACACACACACACACACACGCACACTCACTCACACACACACACACACACACACAAACACTAAATAAATGTAATTAAAAATAAAAATATACTTGCCAATATCTTAAATAACCCTGTAATTCCTGACTTTTGCTTTCATGGTATAATTGCAGAAGAAACCAAGCTGCAACAACTTTCCAACTGTATTGGGCTAGCTGATATCCATATAAAACGATACCCACAACAACAAGAAGAATGTTTTGTGATCCGTAAGCATCCTTCAGCAGGAAAAGCCGTGAGATGTATTCATGGAAAGGACACAAAATAACCTTCTGATTGGGTTCAAAATATAGCATTGCCCGAAGGAACATGAAGGAAATTTCAAACCTTGGAGATGCTAAATTATCTGTTAAATCAACAAACTAGAAAAATGAAAGCAATGGGCCATTAACTAATATGAACTCCATGCTGTGCAGCATCTCTTCTTGGAAACTTTCCAGTATTCTGCCATACTCTCTGTGATAAGGAGGCAAGGCCCACTGTGATCACAGGTAGCACCATTCCATCAGCTCAGGGCCCAGACTGAGTGAAAGGAAAAAGTCACCCAAGTGGATGAACACAAGCATTCCCCTTTCTCCACTTCCTGTCAGCTTGATGAGTCAGCCACATCCCTACTACCCAGCAGTGAATCACTCGTACACCATGCCTCCTCCACCAGGAGGGACTTCACTCCTTCTAACTGTGAGCCAGAATGAACCTCTACACACCTATGTGCCTGATTGATCAAAGCAATGGAAGAGGAACTCCCACTGTTCTTCCCCACGATGGCAGTGTCCTATCTGCACATCACTAGAGTCTGCTCTTGGCAACACACTATGACTTTGACTAACTACTTATTCATATTTTCTAGTGTAGAGTTCTTCTATAGTGAAACAACTAAAGTATTTGTGGCACATATTAAAGAAGGTTAGGGAAAGACACTCTAATTCAGGAACACCATTTTATCTTCAGTTTTTTAAAAATAACATTATGCATTCTATCAAATATGTTCTATTCATCTATGGGATATTTGTCTTCTGTGAAGCCTTTCCTTACATATTACAGATACACTCATAATAAAATGTGAAAACATTTTTAGCTTGAGGGTAGGTGGTAAAATATTTTTTAATTAAATTATTTGAGATGTAAAAAACAATTTTGCTTTATATTTTTATTAACTTAGAAATTGATAGGTATCATTTTAAAGGCAATATCATTTATGTGAAATGAATCAAGTGTCACAAAATGTTCTGCTTGTCACTGCCAGCTGAATTGTAGTGCACATATGTATGCATATATGTGATTGTGAATGTGTGTGTGCACTTTCACACTTTAGGTCTATGCACATGCTTAAAGATAATCTGCTATCATACTAACAGAACAGTCAACATGAGCAACAGGTATTCAGAAACCTTATCATAGAATTGAGCGTGCTCCTCCACAAAGACACAAAAGAGTGAGAAAGAAAACCTTTAGAGGAACAGAGCCTTTTGTGACAAGAAGTCAAGACACAAATAATGCAATAAACATCCTTTTTTTGTTTTTATAATCACAGAAAAATAAAATGTTATGCCAATCTCAGCAGTCCTGGATAAAAGCAAGCTCTCCGGTCAAGTTATCTATCTCTGCACATCGCTTCACGTAACCCAACACTGTGTGTACTTCTCAGAGGAGATGAGCATGTAAAACCCAGAGTGAGCTGCCATCAAATCAAAGTAGTGCGCTGTGATAGCCTTCCTAGGTCTGTGACTCATATTTATAAATATGAGTCTTAGTAGCTCAGATCTCCCTTTACTCTCAGTACATTCATTATTCCAATCACTTCCTATCATCTTTGCCTCGAAAAAAAACCACAAACTATCAGAAGGGGAAAACATAGAGGAAGAACATATATTTTGATTTTCTGCCTTATAAGACCTTCATTAAGACCAGCTATCTCCAAAGAATACATAATAATCTAAAGGAAAACATTAATTCTTTACAGGCAAAGCAGAATGATATTTGAATTGTAACTGGTATTACCTTATTCTTGTATTCTGTCATTATCTTAGGGTCACTCACACCAAAATTGTATGCCTAGAATCTTCTTAATGATAAGTGATTTTTCCACTTATGTGCATGTATTAGCTATTGAAATTTATTTAATTTGTCTGGTAACAGGGCTTTGAAACTCCTTCTTTTGTAAGTGTACCCAAAGTGTCAAGATTTTATTGGTTTTCACATTCATCACAAGGTGCTTGGTGGGAGGCTGACAGAAAGAAACACACTTGTTCCTACGAATATCACCATTTTCTTGCGATATGAAAATTGGACTCTTCCCAAACAGCAGAAATTCATAGATAAAGCATGTGCCCCCCGGGCAAGAAGCCAACAAGCTTGGGTATTGGTACATTGAGGCACGGGGTGCTACTCTCAACTAAGGCACTTGAGCAGTTTCCGAATTGCTTCAAGTCCACAAGGTGCACCACAGTAAAGATAGTGATGTATAGCCTATTTATCCAGCAAATCTTTTCCATAGTAACAAAAGAAATTGCCACGAAAACCTGGAGCTTTTTAAATTCACACTGGACATAGCTCGACTTCCATTTACTCTCCACAAACAATACCCCAAAGAAGCGCATCAGAAAGGACAAAAGACCTAGAGAAGCATTCTCTGTGAGTTTCCTGTTTCCCTTTGCACCGCTTGGTATAAAACTTGGGCATCTCTCTGTATTCACCATCTACTTCACTTCCTTGTGCGCCAGAAGCCAACTCCACACCTGGATAACTGCGACACTCACCATGTGAGCGCAGGACCCTTCTGAGTCTAAAGTCCCAGCTCTCCACTTCCTTCAGCAGGAACACAGTAACATCTCTCACCCAGCCGCGCTGGGCTGGGGAGCCAGTACTAAACCCAACAGTTGCTGAGAGTCTGATTCAGGTTTGAGCGCATCCGCTTTAAACACAAGACAAAGGCTTCACTTGGTCTTTCGTGGTGCGCGCCCTTCCCTGGGTAACTGGTACTCTCTTTCTCTATCCAACCCACCCTAAAGGAAGTCACTGAAAGGAATTGCTTTCAGAGGGGTGCGGTTGTGGGTGTAAACAGCGCTGACTTGTAATCTACCAAAGGTCTACCGGGGAGCTACCAGGGCAGCACCCCGCTGGGCAAGCCTAGCAGTGGAGCCTGCCTCTAGCGGCTTGGGTACCCATCTAAGCAGGGAATCAGGACCTCCCGTGCTGAATCCACCTGGGCAAAGTCACCTGCCGCCTGAGCTCCAAGCTACTGTTGTGCCAGGTCTTGTGCTCTGGGGCACGGACAATCCTCCCAGGACCACAAGCCAAAGAGAGTGTGGACTCTGCCCAAGGCTGATCAAATGGTCTTTACAATCACTCACCGGGGAGGGGAAAGTAGCTCAGGCAGACAGGCTGCTCGCAGCCGGCATCCCAGGGCAGTGGTATCCTCCCATCCTTTGTCAGTGGCTGGCGGTGCACTCCTCAGCTCACAAACGTGCAGCCCAGTGGCAGGCAGCCTGGCTCTGGCTCGGCTCCCCAGCCCTCTTTCCTCCTCTGTGCCTCCTCCCCTTCTCTGTCCCCCTCCACCAGCGGCACTCACTAGGCTCCCATGATGTCATCCAGTGGAAATCTGCCATGCTCAAAAACTGGAATAATCCAGCGCTCACATGGAGAAAAGCAGAGCAGGAAGAAGACACAGCGGAGACTTTACTTGTTCCTAAAACCTAACAAGGACCTGTTTAGCTGGAGTCAAGGACAGGACAGAGTAGGGACTTCAGGAAAGGGAAGGGTGGGATGTACATGGTGGAGGCAGAGCCTAGATAAAACAGTATTTCCTGTTCTGGTGACTTTTAAATCAATATCTAAATTAGTGGCTCAAGGTAAGGGTAAGGAGAAAGTTTTCTTGTCGTTGTTGTTGCTAATATCCTTCTCTTGGCTTCTTGGGAGCTGTGTTTCTGTGATGATCCCTGTGCTACAGGCAAGAGAATGAAGACAAACTCCTGGAACACTGGAGTCTGGTCTCGGCAGAAAGTTCCTCCTGTCAGTGCCTGCCTTGGTGATGCACAGCAAAAGTTAAGAGGTGATGATTTACGACAGGAACACTGGAAGACCACTCCTCTGGGATTGGAAGGCACCAGCAGAATTTCGGGCTACCTTGGTAATGCTCTCCTTCCATGCAATCACCAAAGACTAGAAGGTACTCTAGGGACTAGCGAACATCCTAGGGCAGCCTCTCTTGGCTTCCCCAAGGGTTGTCATCTAGGAGGGACACAAGTCACATAGTGTTTAACAAAGGAGTGATGCTGCTGTTTAATGTTCTTTGTAGCATTCGTAGAAGTTCTATTGGGGGCATCAAATTGGCCAAATAGCCTTAATACTTTCAAAGTTCCATCAGTATTAATACACAAGCACAGCCTACAATCTGAGCCATATGCTTACATGAGTCTAGAACACACATGTATTAGAAACTCTTGCTGTTAAATACCGGAGCCCTTGGTGCTAGGGAGATGCTGAGTGGTTAAGAGCACTGACTGCTCTTGTGTGGGTCCTGGGTTCAGATTCCTAGCAACCACATCAGGAGGCTTACTGTCCTCCACAACGCCAGTTCCCAGGGATCCAATGCCCTCTCTTGGCATCTGCGGGCACCTGCACATTTGATTTATAAACAAGTATTCAGATGCACACACACATATATGTAAAATTAATAACTCCCAATAAAAAAAAAAAAAAAAAAAGCCAGACCCCAGCATCTGAGGGTTTTTTTTTTTTTCCTTAGCTGCCTATGCTTCAAGGAGTCTCTTGACTTTTGCAGGATGACTTGCCACTTCTAATCCCAGGAAGACATTGGAAAACAGCAGCAATCAGTGTTGGCAATGGAAGTGTACCATCTAGACTTTGCTCTGTAGAGGTATACCTGCTGGAGAAGCATTTATTACAAATGTGGGTACAGTTAGACAGCCAGTGTCTACTATAAAGAGGAAGAGGACTCTACATAGCAGTAACTGTAGCAACAACACTGAAGCCTATTCCCTTTATTAGAGAGGTTAGTTCATGTATTATGAAATTATAAAATTCAGTAAGACTTCTCCCAGCAAAAGACAATACATTACCTGTGAAAAAGCCAGACTGATGTTGGAGCAATAGCTCAGAGGTTATAAGTGCTTGCTGCTCTTGGGAAGGACCTGGTATAACTTCTAGCACTCCCATACCACCTATATCCCCAGCTCCAGGGCACCCAGTGACCTCTTTCGACCTCCACAGGCACTAGGTATGCTCACATACACAGACATACATGCAAGCAAAACACTCATAGACAGCAAAGAAAAACAAGATTTAAAACAAAACGAGAACTTATTTTAAATAAAATATCCAAAACGTCTGTGATGCATGTGGTTTGGAAATAGCATAGTAAGCCTAAAAGAGTTAACTTTCAGTTAGTCATTTGCAACTTGGAATATTTGAGGTACAATAGGTATCTTTAACGTTTTCATATTATAGCTAGATGTATCCAATATCTTTGCTAATATCCCTACCTTTTAAATATAACATTGATAATTCTTTAGGAGTTTCGTACATATATAAAATATATTTCAATCATAGTCACTCTACCCACCCCTTCTTACTCTTCCTAGATCTCGCGCAACTTCCCTTTCCAGATTCGTTTTTAAAAAGTCCAACTAAGTCTAATTTATGCTCATGGGTTATTTTCATGGTTAGCTGGCCAATGAAGTCTGGTCAACACACCAGGGACCACACCCTTAATGAAAATTGATTCTCCCTTTCCTGGAAGCCATAAATAAATTCTCAGCTAGAGATGGAGGCTCATGTTCACTTCTCCTAGTTCTAGAATGTTGAATATGGTTGATCTGTTTTGTGGTTGTCAGTACAGCTGCTATCGGTTCATGAGTGCAATAATTCTGACATGACCATTAGAAACTTTTGTCCTGACCTTCCCTGACAACTGACTCTTACAGTCTTTCTGCCATTGTTTCATAATATACCCATAACCCTGAGTGGACCTAATATAAGTGTCCCATCTACGGCTGAACTCTTCACAGACATTTGTTCTCTGGGCTTTGACCAACTGGGGGCCTCTAGATAAGCATTGTCCTCTGAGCAAGCATGTTTCTCTAATGAGGATCAAGATAGTCATTAATCTATGGGCACAGTGATGTATATTTAGAAAGCAGTGTGATGCTGTGTTTACTTAGCAAAATTCTAGTAGTGTGTTTATCATACCAATCATGAGTTCACACCTAAGGAGCAGGTTCTAAAGCCCATCAGAAAGCAGTTAGTTATCCTTACAGTATCTGAGCTGTTATTGCACCCACAGGCATGCTTTTCCAGGCAGATCATTATTTAGCTCATAGAGTGCACAGCTAGATGTAGCTGTGGCTGACTCTCCTCGCTCACCAGCCTACGGAGCACCTTCTGGTACTATGAATGTTGCCCATAGAAATGAGCTTTCAAGTTGCTGTCAGCTTGATTTCTTCAAGTCGTGTGACCAAATGTATGGTTTCTTTATCAATATGGTCTTACCATCAAGTTTTGGGCAACCAACAGCAATATCAATGACCTACATTGTTTGGGTAGAGGGGGGGGGTCTCTTGGATCCTTCTGACCAACAACTTTAAGGGGAAGGATCTGAAATCCGGTACGAGGCTTTTTGTCAGCCATAATTTTTAATGTTTTAATTTTAAGATATTAATGTATTTATATCTGCTAAATTAAAAAGAAATATGAAATGCATGAGAAATTTCTAGAAACAATTATTTTTCTAAATATCAATATAGTGAAGATCATTGTATAAAAAATCAGATCAAGCATGCAATAAGTTAATGAAAACACTGAGTGATAAGAATTTGGAGGTGTAAGTAACAGCTGTCTTTGAGATGAGAGAGTATTCCAGCTGCTTTATAAACATAATTAGAACTGCTCATAAAAATACACTTTAGAAGGTCAAGTTGCAAACCCTGCCTCCTGGATTGGTTCTTGGATGCCCCATCTGTCTTCATTGCGTCTCTTTACTTTGTTCTGCCTGAGTATTGTTGAAATGAGTGTGCAAGCATGGATACAAACTAGATCTGGAGACATGAATAACCACAGAGACAAAAAATTCCTTCTTAGACCTGCTTTAAAAATATAAAATAAAAAGCCTTGCCCCAGGGACAAGAATCTAATACATTAGTATCTTAAAAATTAAAACATTAAAAGCTATGGCTGACAAAAAAACCTAGTACCAGGTTTCAGATCCTTCCCCTTTAAGTTGGTGGTCAGAAGGATCCAAGGACAGAGAGAAACATCTGTGCTGTTAAGAGCTCTGCGTGGTCTTCCTGAGGACCAGTGTCTGACTCCCAGCACCAGCTTGCCAGTCCACAGCCATCTGCAACTCCAGTCCCAGGGGTATCCACCACTCTCTTGTGCTTCTTCTGGCCCTGTATGCCTGTGGCATGCAGATGTATGAGCAGGCAAAAAAAAATTAATACACATAAAATAAAATTTAAAAAAAAAAAACTAAAAAGAAGTTACTGCCCTTACCAAGCCAAGAAGCAAAAAAAAACTGTAATCAGTGTTGGTGGTTGATGACTGGACTGTTTTCAGGTTCTTGACCTCTTCTGCGGGCACCTGAGATAAAAACAAGGATTTCCAAAAGTAGCGAGGAAACTTGATTCAACAATGGTCTATGCCAGAAGGAAATACGTTAGTTACAGAGCGAGCCCTAATTATAGTTTGAGGCTTTCTTATCAGGGCCCATGGAAAGGACGAGTTTGGCTCCTAATGGCTGTAATGTAGGTACTTTTCTATTTTTGATTGACATATTAACAACTACTATCTACTACACATGTGCCTTTTCATACTGCATCCAATTTTAAGCATATACACACAAATTACTTCTAGGCATGAGATGATCATTAGTGGATTCTTCTTTAAAAAAAAAAAAAAATCTAGGCAGGCACAATCTCTTTTGAAACAGAATCTCACTGGGTCGTCCAGACTCGCCTAGAACTGACTCATCATCCTTACCCTATCGTTAGAGTTGCAGGAGTACACTGCCATGCTCAAGCTAGCCTGTATGTCTTACTTGGAGGAAAATGAGATGCATCCATATATAATAAATTATTTGGTCCAAAAGAAAACTCAACTTATATGATTCTGTACTACTTAGAGAAAAAAAAAATGCTGTGTTTTGGCATGACCTTTAATCTTTAATAGCTGAGCTTACTCTACACCTCAATAAAAAACCAATTCCTGTTTTGGTAAAAGCTAGACATGGGAGAGTGCTTATAAGCCCAGCACCCCTACAAGGAGATGGAAGGGGAGAGGAATGAGCCCCCAAACACCCAGATATCCCAGTGCATGTGTAGTGTGAAAACCACAAAGAGATCCTGTCTCAGAAAAGATGAAGGTGAGAACCAACACCCAAGGCTTTCCTCAGCGTCCACATATGAACCATGACACAGATGCACATACATAAATGTTCATGCACAGACATGTACACACAGCTACACGTGTACTGTGAACATATACCCATGTTCTTTCCTAATTGTTAAGTAACATTTGAGAGTTTAACAACCTTTTGAGACTTTGATAATTGTTTAAAAGTAGGTGTGGTAGTGCATGCCTGTAGCCTCAGCAGTTATAAAGCAGAGGCAGGAGGATGCCACGGGCAGTTTGAACTACATGGAATGAGCCAAACTCAGTTACATAGTGAGGCTCTGGTTCAAAAAGCAAAAGGGAGAAAAAATAATCCACTTTTTTAGTGTTTTAAGACTTTTTTCCAAATGGGTGGCCACAACCCACTAAAATAAAATATTCAATTATTAGATTAAAAAAGTCAGAAGTATTATAATTCATTAAAAATGTGGCACCCCTGATTATTCTGATTATATGATTTTTTTTTTTTCTGTCATGACCTTTCCTGTATGATCTCTCCTACTGAGCCCACTGAAATGAAGCCCTTACCCAGAGTGGCGAGGACATGGCGGAGTTCAGCGCCCATGACGGTGCCGTTGCCCTCCTTGTCGAAGACACGCAGACCCTCAACAAAATCTTCATAGCCTCCCTGGTCCTTGTTGTTGGAGATAGCTTGCATCATGGGCAGAAACTGTTCAAACTCAATTTTCTTAGCATTCATCTCTGGAAGAAAGTTGTGGTTTGCAGAGTTAGTAACCCCCATAAAATACCACCTCTGAGTTATAAACCAAATATTCATTTAAAACCTCCTCCTAACTTAAATTTCAGTGGATAAAATACTAATCTGACAAAACATAGGATAACAGACAATAATCCGAGTTCTGCAGTCCCAGAAACAAGCTTTATCCTTAGTTTAGCATTCACAACTTTGTTAGCCACTTTCTTTCTCTTTTTAAAAATTATTTTATTAGATATTTTATTTACATTTCAAATGCTATCCCAAAAGTCCCCTATGCCCTCCCCCTGCCCTGCTCCCCTACCCACCCACTCCCACTACTTGGTCCTGGTGTGTTCCCCTGTGCTGGGTCATATAAAGTTTGCAAGACCAAGGGGCCTCTCTTCCCAATGATGGCCGACTAGACCATCTTTTGCTACATATGAAGCTAGAGACACGAGCTCTGGGGGTACTGGTTAGTACATATTGTTGTTCCACCTATAGTGTTGCAGACCCCTTCAGCTCCTTGGGTACTTTCTCTTGCTCCTCCATTGGGGGCCCTGTGTTCCATCCTATAGATGACTGTGAGCGTCCACTTAGCCACTTTCTTTCTGTTCATGATGAGTTTTTCAAGATAGGCTGACTCGTCCCGAGTGGCCTCCAACTTGCCCTGGAACTGAGGCTGACTGAATTCCTGAGCCTTCAGTGTCCACTTTGAAAATGCTGAGATTAAAAGTGGTACCGCCAAAAAAAAAAAAAAAATGTGGCACCAAAAATCATATTCTATAATCCTAACATACATTCTAACCTTGTTTAAATGATGAGTATATTAAACATTGACACTGAAAATTTAGAATGACTGTATTAACTCAGCCGCAATTACTGATGCTTTGCCATCAGTAATTTTTGTCCATCATGGTGCCTGATTTTCTTCACGAAAGCAGCCAGTGATTTGCTAGTTAAGAAAGGAAGAAAGGAAGGGGGAGGGAGAGAACAAGGGAGGGAGATGGAAAGGGAGAGACAGAGACAGAGAGCCGAAAGATCCAGTATTTTCCCTTATACCTTCTGGTCTTACAGCAAATACAAACTTTTTACGCTTTTGTTTTATTTTAATTAATAGGTTCACTTTATACCTAATAATTTTGAAAACAAGTTTTTACCAGAGAAGATACTGGTAAACCACTTGATGTATTTGTCCTGAGTTCAACTCTCCAGAAGCCACATAAAATTATGTGTGGTAGTGAGTGTCTACAATCTCATTGTTATAATTGCAAGAAGGAAGCCGAGACAGGAGACTCCCTGGAATCTCTTGGCCCATATATCCTGGTACGTACAATAATAAACAATAAAGAGACCCTGTCTGTGCGATGGACACCATATGATGCCTCAGACTTCTACATATGTGTCATGGTGCACACATTCCCATACCCTTATAAAAGACACATGAACACAGATGTGCCATGGAATAACTTTACAATCTGTTGATATATCATACATAGAATTGGAATTTATATTGAAAAACTCATGTAACATGCCAAGCGATGTGCAGTATTAATTATACTCGTTTGTCTGCTTTATCTCCAATTTACCTGGTGCTAGGGCTATCTTAAGAGACATGGAAAAAGATACTTAGAAGAATTGCAAACAATGTCCATGGAACTAAAGTAGCAACAGGTCAGATAGAAGACTTGATTCTCCGAAGATACTCATTTGAGGCCCGTCCTCATAACAGCAACTCTGAAGATGAAAATGTCAGATGGGAAATACCTTTGTGATGGTCAGTACCGTCAACTTCACGGGATCTGGAGTTACTAGGCAACAAGCATGCCTGTTTGAAGCTTATCTAGATTGGGTTAATTGAGATAGAAAGACTTGTCCAACTGTGGGTCTCAGCCTGATACCCCTAGGCTAGTTTCTCAGGAGAAATTCAGTTGAGCACAAAATATGCTCTCTTGCTTGCTCTTTTCGCTTCCTCCCCCTCTCTTCCCTCTCCCTCCCCTCTCTCTTATTTATCTCTTCTCTTATTTTTGTCTCTGTCTCTCTATAGATGTGATATGTCTCTCACTCTTCTTGTTGTCTGTGTATGTGTCCCCTTTCTCCGTCTCTCTCCCCCACTCTTGTCACTCTCAATGATATAAGTAACTATTATACTGCCCATATTCATAAATTTGTTTGTTTATATTCTATTTGGCAAATAATTTGCTTTTGTAAACTTTTCAGCCAGTTGCTAAATGTATCACTAATTTTATTTTCACCATCCCTATTAATGAAATACTTCAAATTATTTATAATGAAAATAACTTGAAGTAGTAAATTAATTTAACTTTTTAGTTCATCCTTAAATAATCTTGTACATTAAACAAGATATGGTGATTTTTTTTTCCTAAGAAGAAATTAGTATAAAATAAAAATATTTTTAAAGTCCATAAACCATAAATTTAAACAAAGTGAAACACTACTTCACTAAGTAAAGTGCCTTTTCTATATAATTGATCTTTTGGGGGTTCTGTGATGGTAAATGGAATGAAAGTTGTCATCCTTACTATGAATATTAACAAAAATGGTTGATCATCTTATACATTACATCCCAAGGGGCCATAGGCTTATCATGAATATTGATATTCTCAGGGCATGGATGTATGGCCAACATTCATTAAACAAAAATATTCGGCACAGGTAGATTTTTCAAACCTTTTTTATCTTATCTTTTGATAGTTGGCTGTTTAGCAACTCTGTTAACAAGGATTAGTTTGAATAGATTGGCTCAAAGGTTAAAAGGAACAAATTGTTAGTCTTTCAAGATATACTGTTAATTTGGCTGTCTATTAACATCTTGTTTATATAGCAAATATTTTTTAAAAAATAATGAAAAGTTTCATATTTGTATAGTGTGCTAATAGGTACAAAGTTACTTATTGCATTCTTATTATCTAAATACTTTTATTTTGACTTAGATTTGAGAATAGTCATCTGAAATTAAACATTATTATTCACAGGACAGATGGTCTGTTAGCAGCTGTAAGCTCACCTTGCTGATAGCCCAGCAGTAGTGCCAGTCACCGGCAATCACATGACATAGATAGAACCAGATGTGAATTACTCTTGTTTGAAGAAAGAAAAAGCAAAGGATGAAGAATTATTCTTTTTAAGAAGAAGAACTTACACTTTAAAAGAGATGCATTGCTTGTGAAAAGAAAAGGATGCCTGTGTAGTTACAGTCAGCAATGAGGGAAGGTATTTGAAGCTTTTTCCTAAAATAAAAGAAATTGAACGATACAAGTGGTGAGTGAGTGCCTAAAGCCTGTATCAACTGCTCAGCTGTAGGTTAAGACTATTCTTAATCTAAGGCTCAGTCTACTGGCCTATAATGGTATCATTCATGATTTTTGCTCAGTATTTCTACCTACATCTTACAATATCTGCTTCTACATCTTGGTTTAATTGTCTTGGTTGCTCTCACTCCTACATATGGAATTAAGACTAACAGGACATCAAATATAACAGTCAATTTTCTAAGAAACCACCAAACTGATTTCCAAAGTGATTGTACAAGTTTGCACTCCTACCAGCAATGGAGGCATGTTCTCTTGCTTACATCATCTCCAGCATGTGCTGTCTTCTTGAGCTTTTGATCTTAGCCCTTCTGACTGGTGTAAGGTAGAATCTCAGAGTCTTTTTAATTTGCATTTCAAATGGAATTTGCATTCCCTAATGACTAAGGTTGTTGAACATTTAAGTACTTCTCCAGTATTAGAGATTCTTCTGTTGAGAATTCTCTTGTTGAGCTTTGTATCTCATTTTTTAACTTGGGTTATTTGTTTTGTTGGTTTCTAATTTCTTGCATTTTTATATATTTTGCATATTAAATCTCTGTTCAATATAGGGTTGAAGAACTCTTTTCCCATTCTGTAGGGGCCCATTTTATCTTATTGACAGTGCCTTCATGAGGTCACATTTATTAACTGTTCATCTTAGTGCTTGAGCTGTTGATGCTCTGTTCAGGAAGTTTTTTCCTGTGCCAGTGAGTTCAAGGTTATCCCCCACTTTCTCTTCTATTATATTTAGTGATTCTGGTCTTATGCTGTTGTCTTTGATCCACTTACACTTGAGTTTCGAGAAGGATGGTAAATATGGATCTATTTGTATTCATCTACATGCAGACATCCAGTGAGGTAAGCACCATTTGTTTTAGATGCTGCTTTTTTTTTTTTTTCTATTGTACAGTTTTGGGTTCTCTGTCAAGATTATTCTTGAGAATAATCAACAGTTGTTTGATTGGATGTAAACACCATCTATGTAGGGGATTCATGACCTATACTGTTAACCTAGCCAATTATTCGTGGTTGGAGAGGTCATAGACACTACAGGAGTACCTATTACTACCATTTTTCTAAACCAATATAATTTCCAACTATATTCTATAAACTTAGTCTTACACGCCAAGAGACGAGTAGCAGAGACTTCTTTTAGCAACACATAGGAGTATTCAAGAGATCCACATTGGTCAAAATGCAAAGGCTAAGTGAATGCAAGGCGCCCAGCCCCAATTGGTACATTTACAATACAACTTTTATACCCAACACTCAAGAAAAATTACCTATGAGCAGGATAAAGGAGGATCAGGGTGTCATCTGTGAAATGGTGTCTTCTGGAAATCGCAAGGATGCTACACCCATGAAATCTCAACAATATGGCTGGCTAAACACAATACCTTCATGTCTAAAACAAAAGCAGAAGTGCTTCCTACTGAAATAATCAATCTCTCCTATAAAGCGTATAAACATTTTAAACTATTTTATTATTATTAATTGAATCCTGGAGATGAACTCATTGTGATTTCTAATCAAATGCTGTTTCATGTGCATTAAGACAGTCCTGTTGGGGGTGAGGGATAGTCTCCATGGTCTTTTGCATCCTTTTCCATGAGAATTTCAGGAATAATTTACCCTTTGCCATGCCCATGGCTATTGTTCTCATTTTGAGTCTTTTGATCTTCTGTGGTCTAGTCTGTCTGCCCCATCAGACCTGATTTCTATTCTTTAGGTTACTCCTGGATCCAGAAGGATGATTTGGGGTGGGATTGTCTTCCTCATCTATGGCTTCTAGTTGGGTTGGATTGGAATAAGGATATGGAGGGTGAGAATGAGGCCAAAGGTCCATTTTCTCCAATTCAACCTCACAATTGCTATTTTTTTTCTTGCTTCTAGGCCCTAGTAAGGCCTTCACACACCTGAGATTCTATCAGTCTGAGGTGTTTCATGACTTTCCAATATTTCTAGAGGTAACCAGTTAATTACTTAACTCTATGTTCATCTCATGAAATGTTTTATTTGTTAAGACATCATGTAATAAACACCAGAAAAGTATACCCTCTCCTAGAAAAACACAGAAGAATACACTGCCCTATTCTAACTATTGGGATTGTCTATAAGTGCCTACATGTCTACAGCAAGCCCTTAGCCTTCTTTGCAACACATTCTCAACTAAGGACAGATTACCTTGAAAGCCTGTTTATGCCATTTTCCTGAGCAAAATCCCATAACACCACAGCAGTAGTTTCTGGTCTGAGA
Source organism: Mus pahari (assembly GCF_900095145.1). NCBI lineage: Eukaryota > Metazoa > Chordata > Mammalia > Rodentia > Muridae > Mus > Mus pahari. The sequence goes on along the minus strand of NC_034608.1, from coordinate 80,381,109 downwards.
CTTTTTAAAATCATCTTTCAAAAGATCTTTACACATGTACCTGCATACACGCAAGCACATGCATGCATGCACACACACGTGCATACAAAGGCACACACACCAGACAAAGAAAAAGTCTTGTATATGAATATAAAAATTATTTGAAATTCTGCCTCTGTGACTAATTTAACTATCTTTTGAACGCTGGAACTGGAGAGATGGCTAAGTGATTAATAAGAGAATCATGGGTCACTCTTCCAGAGGCTACAGGTTCTGTTCCAAGAATTCACATGGCAGTTAACAACCACCTGTAACTACAGTTCTAGGGAACCTGATGCCCTCTTCTGGCCTCCATGGGAACCAGGCACAACAAGGGGTGCACAGACATACATGCAGGCAAAATACTCATACACATGAAATAAAAATAAAGAAATCTTTTTTAAAAAATCCGCCTTAAACATTGAAAATACCACTGGCTTCATACTGACTTTGTCACAGTGTGTTTTCTCAATCCAATCTTTAATCACATACTGAAATAATATCCATATTCAAAAGATAAAATCTAGACTGTTTTCTGGTTTTCCAGTTTATTCTTCTATTGATGAACAGTGTATTTATATTGAATCACAGAGCCACACTCTGAATTATTACTTCAGGTGCTTCTCCTACTTCTGAAAGCTATTCACCCACACTTAATAACCCTTTAATAATACATTTTTATTTTGTTTTATAATGAAAATATTCCATTAAAACCAATAAGCTACTTTTACTACTTGATATGCCTATTAAAGTCACGGACGTGAAGGCGAAGAGGTTTGTACCTGTTCAAACTAAGACTTGAACTATGATCAGACTTCAAAACTACACCTTTAAAACTCAAATAAAGCTATAGTTTAGGCATGAAATTCTCCTTATAAGATGTCCTCGCGGTGCTCCAGATGTTAAGGGTACTTCTGCGCAACCGTGAAAATCCGAGATCAGATTCCAGCAGCCACACACCACGCCAGTTGTCACAGCAGTGTCACATGTGGTCTCACAGGTGCCAGGAACTCTGTTGCAGGTGGGGTGGAGAGACTGTGACAGGAAGATCATTGTGGCTTGATAGCTTCTAGCCTAGCAAAAGACATGTGAACTCCAGATTCAGGGAGACACCCTTACTCAAAGGAATAGGGTGATGGGTGGTAGAGAAGACACAATGCCTGCTCTGGCTTCTGCATGTACACGGCTGCAGATGCAGATGCACACACACATGCACACACTCAAATATGCTTTCCTACATGGCCTCTACCTTCCAGTGCCGTGTCATGTTATGCTAACATACTCTATGATCATGATTTATTATGCATCTCCCTTACTGTGACATGTAAGAATAGAATAGTTTCTTCTTTACTTCCTCCCTTCTTTCCTTCCTCCCTCCCTCCCTTCTTTCCTCCCTTCCTGTCAATGCAATCTTGCCTGAATAATCCTAGGCTCAGTTGCTTCTGCTACTCAAGCCTCCTATGAAACTGGGACACTAGTACATACCACCACACCAGGCTTCCCTTGATTTTTTGCAATCAGAATATGAAAAGTGCCTGAATATTAACTGTAGAATAAATTATCATCATCGTTAATACTTTCTAGAGAAATGACACTATTTTTAATAGTAAATCGAAGACTATGTACTTAGGAATTGTGACAATGCAGTATTTCTATAAGTGTTGATTTTCTTTCTACTCTTGCCTCAAAACTGGGTCATTTAGATAATATGGTTCTTACAAAATATGGCATCAAGCTATACCATAGCACTGTTTTTTGGTTTCTTCATTGTCTTAATTACACAATAATAATCAACTCACCATATGTGCAAAGAAAACCAAACTCCCCTTTAACTTTAACTGAATTAATTCATATGTAAGTGTTAACAGGATTTAAATTTTTATATCACATGTTGTAAATTAGCTTCACAATAGAAAACACTTTACTTAAGGCACATGGTAATTTATGTTGCTTTTAACTTACTGAACATACAGACTAATTTAAAAGATGCATATGGTAGTAAAAGCATCCAAACATGCATTTTACAACATAATATCTATTCATTAGAAAATTAAATATGTAAGCAATGTCCTTTGATCACAAACTATTTCATGAACAAGAATAGAGTTTATTTAAAAAAAAATGCAACTGTAACCTAATCAGTGCATAACAACATGCAACACCAATGATTCATATTTACTGAGGTGTGCTAAAGGCTAGGCATTGTTTCTTAATGCTTTACATTCATTAAGGCATTTAACTAGAAACATCATTTTGAATTGCTATTTTCTTCCATATTATAGATATGGGAAATGAATAGAAAAGCAACGGAGGCTTGGGCTGGGGAGATGGTTCAGTGAACATCTTTCCCTTTTAAATACTTTGCACTCACATTAAAAGAAACACTAGTCATGGCTGTACATACTTGTAACCACAGCATTGTTGGGAAGCAGCATATAAGTGGATCTTGAGAGCTTACAGAGCAGTCGGCCTATCTGAACTATCGAACTTCAAGTTCAGTAAGAGAATTTGTCTCAGTGTATTGGGGTACAGAGGGATATAAAATACTCAACATCCTGTTCTGGTCTCTACCTGACTATTCATGAGCATGCACACCCTATACTCACATACACGACCATTCATCATACACACAAAAACACAAAAAACCCACAACAAAACAAACCCCACATTTATAAAGCAATACAAATAAAATAGAAAAGAAAAAATGAGCAGTAGCAGAGGCTGATAGTTGCAAATGCCCCCATGGTATTTAGTGTATCACTGACTAAATCATTCAGCCTTCTTTTTATTATGTATTTGTTTACTTATTTATTCACTCTACACCCAAACCACAAGCCCTCCTCCTCCCAGTCTCACCCTCACACTCTCCCTCCCCCCATTTTTCCATCCCCTTCTCCTCAAAGGAGAGACCCACCATGGGTCACCCTAGCATGACTAAGAGAATCATCTCCCACTGAGGCATAACAAAGGCAGCCAAACTAGGGAAAAGGGATCCAAAGATGACAGGCAATAGAGTCAGAGACAGCCTCTGCTCCAGTTGTTACAGGGTCCGCATGAAGACCAAAATGTACATATGCTACATGTGTAGGGATCCTGAGTCTTGCCCCTGCATGCTCTTTAGTTGGTGATTCAGTCTCTGTGATCCCCTATGTGGCCAGGTTAGTTGACTCTGTAGATCTTCTTGTGATGTCTTGCATCCCACCGGCTTCCTCATTCTTTCCCTCCAGTCTTCCAAAAGACTCCCTGAGCACCAACTAATGTTTCAGTATGTATGTCTTTTTAATCACTATGAAATACTGAGGTATTAAATAAATAGAAAATTAAACTATTATTGATAAATGATCCCCCAAATTAGGAATGTGGAAATACCCTGACCCATATTCCTGCCTTGACTGATTCCTGGGAATAATCTACTTTAGAATTGGAAAGAAAATGCTCAGTGAACCATTACAGTCAATATCTCCTAAGCATTACATCATAACAATGATTTCTCTTTGTTCTTTCTAGACAATGTAGCCCTGCAAAGGATTTCTCACAGTACATTGGGGCAAATAAAACCACACTTACAGCAGCCAGTTTTCCTACACTTGGATTCTGTTCATGTCTCTTTACAATTGCATTTCTCAACTTCCTCATCTATATAATGAGAGTAATAGAGGGGCTTTGTGGATTTGTGATCATTACTACATTATCTGACATATAGAAACATTCTGACAGTTCCTAGCACTGACTATGTGGCTCCTATTAGTATTTTATCATAGCAAAGAAGTTATACTTTTTTAAATGACAGGGTCTCACTATCTAGGCCTGGCTGTCTTGGAACTCACTTTGTAGACCAAGATGGCCTCAAACTCACAGAGATCCATCTGCCTCTGCCTCCATAGTGCTGGGATTGAAGGAGTGCACCACTATGCCCAGTTGGAGATTACTCTTATTATTGTCAACATTCTTGATGCAAATTATATAAAAGTATTAGATAATTATTCCAATTTAGAAACCCATCTAGTGTGTCATTTGTTAGTATGTGTTTTATTATAGTTTATGTTTTATTTATTTCATGATTTCTTGGAATTCACATATAGCAGTACAATTACGTGAACTGACATGTTTTGCTTTTTGAGCCATCTATAAGAAACTGACAGCACTCTATAGACAAATAGTTGAAAGTCTGTGGTCACAAGAGTGCAGTGTAGAGTGTTGTTAAAATCTCAATCAACCCTGAACTTGATTCTCCTCCACAAACCTGAGTTCAGCACATTGGACAGCGCCACACGCATGCTCTGATTACATAAGCAAGCATTGGGACAGTGTTCAGATATTTAAGCAAATACATGGACCTGGGTGCAACTCCATTAATGTCTTATATACGCAAAAGTACTTATTATTCTATTCACAAGAAATCAAAATCACAATAGTGACTAAATATGTCAGACAATGAAGAAGAGAAAAATAACTAAAATATCAGCAAAGCTCCCTGACCCTCTGTTGCTCGCTGCATCTCCAGGGATGCATATTGATATTTTTCTAAGTTGTTTTTAAGCATTAATTAGAACTGGGAATGTAGCTCAGCTGGTAGAGGGCTTGTCTAGTATGTGCAAAGACCTGGATCTGATCCCCAGTACAACATACTCGGGTGTAGTGGTGCATGTCTTTAATCCCAGCACAGAGGAGGTGGAAGCAGGAGAATCAGAAGGTCAATGTATCTTTAGCTACATAGTGAATTTGAGGCCAGTCTGAGATACTTACTAAGATCCTGCATTAGCAAAAGAAATCGTTGAATTATTTTGTTGCACTAGAGCACACAGTATTTAAAGATGAAGAATTAATGAGGTTGATAAGTGTTATGAATGATGTTTATATATTATTTTATTTAGGAGCGATTTAAGCACAGCATGAAGTTTAAAATCAGAAGATATTTTAAACACAAATATACAATCTTGCTCTCTGGAAGATAATTCCACTGCCATATATTCTTTCTACACCAACGATATGTGTACTTATCCTTTCTCTTATTTTACCATAATATTATAAGTTCTTAGTGTGTTTTTATTATTGTAGGATGATTTCTTTAGTTTGTGCAATGGGTTTTCATTAATTTTAAAATAAAGCAATTGTACTTCTGAACTGAATTTAGCAGTTGGTAAATTCTCTTCAAAGTAAACCGCATCATGGAAAGCTCTAGAAGAGCCTTTCTTCAACAAAATTTGACTTTTATCATGTCCCTAGCCTTCAAGACCTTCATCATGTACCTCCAGTCTTCAGTTAAAGGCCTTCATCATGCCTCCTCAAAGTCTGAAGTTCACAAAGCCTTCATCATGGCCTCTAAGACTACAGCTCAAGGCTTTCATCATGCTCCAAGTCTGCAGCTCACAAGGCCTTCATCATGGTCTCCAAGTCTGCAGCTCACAAGGGCTTCATCATGGCCTCCAAGTCTGCAGTTCATGAGGCTTTCATCATGGTATCCAAGTCTACAGCTCACAAGGTTTTCATCATGCCCCCCTGGATGCAGTTCAAGGCCTTCATCATGGCCTCCAAGTCTGCAGTTCACAAGGCTTTCAGCATGTCCCCAAGTTGTAGTGCAAGGGCTTCATCATGCTTCCCAGTCTGTAGTTTGAGGCCCCCAGTTCACAGTTCAAAGCTTTCATCATGCCACCCCAGTCCACAGTTCAAAGCCTTCCAGGGTTTGTATCTCTTTTCTTATGTTTGTAACTGTCTTCAGATAAGAATATATTTTTCGGATTCTTTGAAGAAAGTATTTTTCAAAATATACAGTGTTCCCATAAAATATTTCTTTTTTTAATTTTTTTTTTTTTTTTTTTTTTTTTTTTT
>NC_034608.1:80370395-80375226 GCF_900095145.1 Mus pahari | reverse complement strand
CTCTGCCTCCCAAGTGCTGGGATTAAAGGCGTGCACCACCGCACCTGGCTCTATCCTTTTTTTATTAGATATTTTCTTTATTTACATTTCAAATGTTACCCCTTTCCTATTTTCCCCTCTAAAAATCCTCTAGCCCCTCCCCCTTGCTCCCCAACCCACCCACTCCCATTCCTGGTCCTGGCATTACCCTATACTGGGGCATAGAGCCTTCAAAAGACCAAGGGCCTCTCCTCCCATTGATGAATGAATAGGCCATCTTCTGCTACATATATAGCTAGAGCCACAAGTTCCACCATGTGTTTTCTTTGATTGGTGGTGTAGTTGCATGGAGCTCTGGGGGTACTGGTTAGTTCATATTGATGTTCCTCCTATGGGGCTTCAGTCCCTTTCAGCTCCCTGGGTATTTCTCTGGCTCCTTCATTGGGGACCAAAGTAATATAAAAAATGGTGTGGCAGAAATAGAAATTCAGCCATTCCTGGAAATGTATAAAGAACATTCCTACAATTAGAGGGAGTCCATGAACATTGATGTTCCATCCTGGCCTTAGATTAAAGTAATAGATGGTTATCAGGGCTTCATGATTTTACAAAATGCTTTCTAAAATACAAATTCCACTTAAAAATAAGAACTTGAATTGGGGTTTTGATTTGTGTTTTGTTTGTTTGTTTTTCTGTTTGGCTCTTTTCACTTAACGTAATACCTTCCTTCAAATAATTGGCAATGGCAAAAGCTTCCCCAAACTTTCAAGGTGAATAGTATTACATGGTGCACATACACCATTAATTCTTCTTTCATTTGTCCGTAGAGGAACACGTAGGGTTCATTCTAAACCTTGGCTTTTTATATAATGCTGTGATAAATGAAAATACAAATATTTCTTCAATATTTGTCAAAGCCTTTGGATATGTACTCAGAAGTGGTGTTACTGGCTCATGGTAGTTCTTCAGTTAGTTCTCTACAATGACCATACTAATTGATATTCCCATCTATAATCTGCAAGGATCTCCTATCTCCACATCATTGCCAACATTTGCTGTCTTCCATTCATTGCTGATGTTTAGTCTGACTTTTGTGTGTGGTTTTGCTTTTCATTCACACTTATTAATGATGTTTAATATTTTATATACCTGTTGGCCATTTGTGTGTCTTGTTTTGACATATATATATACTCAGGTGTTTTTCCTATCTCAATAGGATGATTTGTTTACTTGCCATTGAGTTATTCATACTCATGGCATATTTAGAATCTTAAGTTAATCCACACCACAAGCTTTTCCTATATATTTCTCTTCTATGCTGTATGAAGCTATTTTCAAGTCATTCATATAAAGGATTTTGGTGCAACATGAAAATTGTTATAAGTAGGTCCAAAATGTCCATTTGTTATTTTAAAACAAAAACAGACAGTAATCTCATGTAACAGCTGTGGTAGATTTTATATGTATAAAAAAATAAAGAGTCATAGCTTAGAGGCAACCATATTAGTAGAAAATAAAATTTTAATAGAATGAAATTAAAGGGATTTAAGATTTTAAAAATAAGAAAACAGAGGACAGAATTCAAACAGAATGATATAGAGTTCATTATAAGGATGGGAATAATTTAGGTTAGCCTGTGCTGAGAGCCTTCTTTTCTGTCCAAACTAAGCTCTGCAGTGAGTGAAATGGTGGTGCCATTTTCTACTTGGATTCTAGGACTGAATGGGTCACGGGTTCTCAAACCCTTTGGGGGTTGCATATCAGATATCAGCAGAACAGATTTTTAATTACAATTTGTAGCATTAGCAAAAGTACAGTTATGAAGTAACAATAAAAATAATTCTATGGTTGGGGACCACCACAGCATGAGGAACTGTGTCAAAGGGTTGCAGCATTAGGAAGGTTGAAAAAACTTACCAGTTGGAGAAGGTGAACTGAGCAACAGCAAAAATTCATTGCTGTGTGCTTCCTGATTGTGGATGATATATGACCAGATATTTCAAGCCTCTCCCATGTTGGCTTCCCTGCCATGAACTACTGTATTTCGTAGTTATGATTCAGAATTAGCTGCTTCTGTCATTAGCTGCTTCTGTCATATATATATATATATATATATATATATATATATATATATATTCATAAATCACCCAATAAGGGTATACTCAAAAATAGATCATTAGGTAATTTCACTATTTTGTAATGATCACAGAGTATATTGTGCAAATATACAAAATATAGCCTACCAGACTATAAAATTCTACAATATGTTACTCTACTAAGTGCCTGGTGTAAGTGTAACACAGTAGTTCATGCTGTGTACCTAAACATAGCTATACACAAAAAAGTTAAAATGGAAATGTGAGGAAACAAGGACTTTTCTATTCCACTATAATCTTATAGTACTGCTGTCACTACTGCTCCATCACTCACCAAAATACTTCATTATGAAACACTTGGTACCATGCATCATATCTGTGTGTGTGTGTGTGTGTGTGTGTGTGTGTGTGTGTGTGTGTGTATACATAGGTTACTAAAATAAGTAGGTACAACCTCATCCTCAAACAGAAAAATAATAGTCATAAGATTTTTCATGGGTGTGGCCCATCCTACATTGGATGACTCAGATGATTCATAGTTAATGAGTTGGCACCTGTGATTATAAGCAGGCTCTGCAATTTACCAAATTCTCCATAGGAAAAAAAAAGAGCTCAGGGGTGTTTATTCCAAGATAGCACAGTCTAGCCACACATTCATAGCATATATAAGCTTTCCTCATAGCCTGTTACATCTTTGAAAGAATGTCAGAGCTCCTCACTTGCTTGGGGAGTCAGGGAGATGGATCAGAATGAGACTCTCTTGACTCTGGAGAAAACAGCCTGGCAGGCTTCCTTCAGAAACAGGACAGAGGGAGCAGAAAGCCAACATTCACAAGGAAGCTGAAATACTTGCATTAAACAAGACCATAAACGAGTGCCTCTCCTCTGGGAAGAGACAGAAAAGAGGGAGAGACAACTCTGATGTATAACTGAAAGGAGTCTCTTGGGAGGAGTGAGAGGAAATCAAAAAAAAAAAAAAAAAAAAAAAAAACGAAAGGCGGGGTAAGAGGAAGGGTCTGATTTTCACTGTGATGGCTCCTCCAATGGGAAAATATTATTAGCAATGTCAACACACTTGGCATGTGTTTTGTGTAATAATATAAATCTGACTGCTCAAGAAATGAATTTAGTATTTCATTGTAAGGCTAACAGATGGTGTCTATTGTTTGCCTTTCTTGTAGGCTGTTCTGATTTCATTTCTGGTGCTGTGATCAGCTATCCCAAGGCAAAGCAGGGGGGGATCAGGGGAAGAAGAGTTATTTCTGCTAGTGATTCCAGGCTGTGGTCCATCATTGTGGGGTACATCAAGGCAACAGGAACTTGAAACAGTAAGTTATGTCTCAACGGCTTCTACGCAGCACACTTTTCCCCCCCATGCTAATGCGGTTTGAGCCTACCCCATGAAATGCTGACATCCAAATTCACAGTGAGTTTACCCACCTCAGTTCATCACCTGACAATTAAAGCTAACCATTGCACATGTTTCCCAACAAGATGAAGCTAAGACACCTCAAAACCCCTCCATCCTATCTTTGAAGATAAAAATATAGCTGCAGTACTGACTTGCAAATGCACAGACAGCTGCAGACCTACACATGACTCCTGCCTTAGGAGACCCTAGGACTAAATCTTCTGGGTTAAGTTTATCCCTCTTACACACACATGTACATGCGCACGTGCACGTGTACGTGCACACACACACACACACACACACACACACACAGAAAGAGAGACAGACAGACAGACAGACAGACAGACAGACAGAGACAGAGACAGAGACAGTGGGCACACTGGAAGGTTTGGCAAGAGTGTAGAAGCTAATCTATCTCCATTCTTTATAGATCTTTTACTCACTTTTCTCAGTCTATTTCTCCATGTATAAAGCTGTTTTCTTCGCTGTTACATATCTACATAGAAATAGCCTCTGAAAGTATCAAGAGCTAACTTTGTCATTAATAATCACCTTGGGTTGAGTGTTTGAATATGATAGATAGTCTTACCTTAGATGTATACTGTATTTTGCATTTACCAGGCCATTTTGGAAGCAATGATATTCTCTCTGATATCTGGATTAAAGTAAATGTATCTAGAGTAAGAATTCCTTCTTGTAATCTCCCTCTACGGCAAGCAGTTCTACCACTGGATCCGAGAGATGAAGATTTTCATTTTAAAAATTAACGATTACTTAGATGCTAGGAAGTAATGTCTTAGCATCTTAGTTGCCAGAGCATCAGTAGTTAAATACAAACTGAGGCTGGGTGATGATTCCTGCTGTGCAATCATGAGGGCCTAAAAGCCCAGCACTTACAGAAGCCAGGGGGGACTAGAGATGAGATGGTCTAGTGGAGAAAGGCATGCACTCCTCTTACAGAGGACCCAGGGTGATTCCCAGCACCAGCATCCAGTACCGAGGCTCACAACTGCCTGGAACTCCAGCCACTATAGTTTTATACTGAAATTCTTTGATTCTTTGTTTAAAAGTAAAACAAGTTTCAAGTTGACATGTATTTAGTGTGTCTGTCATGAGACCTGAGGGATATACTGTGGAACACAAATCTCACTATTTAAAGTGTGCAATGCTCCCAGTAGGTCTCTACCTTCCTAATGCTGCAACCCTTTAATTCAATTCTTCATGTTATGGTGATCCCCAACTATAAAATCATTCCATTGCTACTTTATAACTGTTATTTTATTACTGTTATGAATTGTAATCTCTCTCTCTCTCTCTCTCTCTCTCTCTCTCTCTCTCTCTCTCT
>NC_034608.1:80367511-80369907 GCF_900095145.1 Mus pahari | reverse complement strand
AGTGGGTGGGTAGGGGAACAGAGGTGGGGGGAGGGGTATGGGAATCTTTCGGGATAGCATTTGAAATGTAAATAAAGAAAATAATAATAATAATAAAAAAATCCGATTGACAGTGGAAGTATGATTTGGTGGGTGAAGCTCCGTGGCTTCAGATATGTATTGTGACTTTATAGAAATTCAACGAGATGCTTTGGAGCTGGGCCAATGTTTAAGTGGCTTCCTTAAACTAGCTGTGTGGTGTTTTGATTGTGAGTGTATTGCAATGCAATGATTTAAAAACCAAAAGCAAGAAAACACCCTTCAACAAAACCCACAGTGTAAATCGGTTTCATGATGTTGATCTGAGAGGTTACTAAATACTGATAACATTTACCACCAGGTCTAATAAGAAGCCTATTATCAACACATCTCCTGACAATACATGGGAAGTTGCATGACTACAGCCTTCCTAAGAGAGGGCTAGGGTAAGCGGTAGCCCTGTGGTCTTCAATGGGAAACTCAATGGAGACATAGTCTACAGCCATGGCAGTGCCCAACTCTTCCATCCCTGGACAGCAAGGCACTCTATGAGGTGTTATGCTAGCCTTCCCTTCTGCTGGGCAACACACAGACCCGGCTTTGCTGAGATGGGATTGTAAAATACCAGCACTCTTAGTCATTCCCACGGGATTTGAACTCAAAACGAATAAACTCCAACATCTGTACAGAACTCATTTGAAGCACCTGATGTCTGAAAGCTGCTTCATAATGAGTGTGCTAATTGCCCGTTTAACAAAGAATGCCTTGTTCAGACATTGCTTTGAGCTTAGCCACTGGGAACAGAGTTTATGGACAACTTTATCTCCACTCCTCTCAGATGTTCCTTTGCTTAGTTATCATTCTATGACCAACCCTCTACTTTTATGGAAGACTGAGTCTTTTTGAAAAACAGGAACTTTATAGGCTTTCTTTACTGACCATAAAATGATGCTTAGAGTTACTGTACTCTGCGTCACTTGCTAGCCTTTCTTAAAGACCCCAAATAATCACTTTGCTCAACCAACTCTCATAGTGGGTGGTTATGCAATTTTTCAATTTTTGGAAAAAGAAATCTGAGTTTTTATTGCCTTATAGGAAGCTTAACTGGCACACAGTCAGCCCCAGGGCAGAGACAAAGAGTAGAACAGAGACTGAAGGAAAGGCCATCCAGATACTGCCCCACCTGGGGATCCATCCCATATACAGTTACCAAACCCAGTCACTATTGCTGGTGCCAAGAAGTGCTTGCGGACAGGAGGATGATATGGATGTCTTCTGAGAGGCTCTGCCAAGGCCTTACAGATACAGATGCATATACTTGCAGCCAACCATCAGACTGAACACTGGAAGCCCAATGGAGAAGTTAGAGGAAGGACTGAAGGAGCTGAAAGGGTTTGCAACCCCTTAGAAATAACAGTATCAACCAAACAGACCCCCCCCAAGAGCTCCCAGGAACTAAACCACCAACCAAGGAGTACACATGGAGGGACCCATGGCTCCACCTGCTTATGTAGCAGAGGATGGCCTAGTAGGGCATCAATGGGATGAGAGGCCCTTGTTCCTCTGAAGGCTTGATGATCCAGCATAGGGAATGCTAGGGCAGTGAGGTGGGTGTGGGTAGGTGGGGGAGGGGAACACACTCATAGAAGCAGGAGGAAGGCTGGGATAGGGGGTCTTTGGAGGGAAAACTAGGTAAAGGGATAACATTTGAAATGTAAATAAATAAAATAACCAATAAAAAAATTTTAAAAACCCTTATGGGAACAAAATAATTATATTATGCATTATACCATTATTTTAAGCAATAAAAGTAATAGTAAATTTTCTTCCTTTCTTTTGATTTAAGTTTTATTGCATTACGATGAAAAAAAGATACATAATTTTAATTTATCTGAATTTGTTAATGTTTAAAAACGTATTTTGAGTAAATAGACTTACATCACAGTCTTCTTTCCCTTTTGCACCCCAACTCCTCCCAGAGAACCCTCCCCGCTTCAAAACCTGCAATACCTTTTGCTTTATATCATATTCTTTAAAATTTATAATATGTTATGATAACTAAAATGAGTATTATAAAAGTTGTTTGATATAAAACATCAATTGAACAGTCTTATGTAGATGTTTATCAACAGCAATACTGAAAATACATATGTTTTTCTCAATATAAATTTTAAATAACTCCAAATATATTAAATGTATGATTTTTTTACACATAAAATTAATTTTTATTTTTTACTTTTTATGAAATTAATTTTTAAACCATAGTAAGTGGATTAAAGTTATTGTTATTGATCTGAGTATACTCACATGTGAATGTACACATGGAGGCCAGAGATCTATGATCATGTTCCCCTCTTTTGCTCTACTTTTTTTTTTTT
>NC_034608.1:80348036-80366931 GCF_900095145.1 Mus pahari | reverse complement strand
ATCCTCCAGATACATCCATTTGCCCAAGAATTTCATAAATTCGTTGTTTTTAATAGCGGAGTAGTACTCCATTGTGTAAATGTACCACAGTTTCTGTATGCATTCCTCTATTGAGGGACATCTGGGTTCTTTCCAGCTTCTGGCTATTATAAATAAAGCTGCTATGAACATAGTGGAGCATGTGTCGTATGTATGATATTTTAAATTAATACATCACTATTAGTTTTTTAAATGAACATAAAGAGATAAAGTCTTTTTGTTTGTGTGTGTGTGTGTGTTTTTTTTTAGTAGAGCTTAAAAAATTAACTCTTACTGTGGTACAAACACAAAATAGGAACAGTTTTTGGACATTGGAGTTCACTGTAATAAGGCTGTACTTGAGTGTCCCTCACACTACCAAAGGATTTTAACTCCACAGTGGATAAGCTAAGAGTTGACAGTTCCAACTGCACCAAGGAATGAACTGTAAGCATGATTTTTGGGTACAGATTTCCTGCTATGGTCAAAACTGTTTGACTTGAGTGATTGTCATCATGTTCAGCCCACAGGGAACAGGATACATTCATTTAAGAAATGGTGTGTGTATTAAGATGGTCTACCTATGAAGTCATTCATCAGCTGTTTCAGTGAACAATGGTTCTGCTTGGAGGGTGAGGGTAAGATTCTGGCTCATTGGCTGTGATGATTTTGAAAAGCATTCATCTCAGAATAAGAGGAACTTATAAAGTCCTCTTCAAAATTGATACAATAATTATAAATATCAAGCAAAGCCTTCAGTCTCACTCTTTGCTGTTCTCTTACAAGTCACCTTTCAAAGTAATTGTCTGCATTTCTTTTGGCTGTATAAATAATTTTGAAGCATGTAAGCTGTTCTGAAAACCATAGTATAGTGTAAAAACATCAAATAAACAATCCTACTAATAGAGAGGCTGAGATAGGAGAAGCAAGATTTCAAGACCATTATGTGGCACACAGCAAGACCCTGTCATGTACAAACAAGCAAAAAGTGTATATGGATTGTACAATATTGGACCTATTTCTCCCATTATGAAATTAGAGAGACCATGAGTTCACAGCTGACACTTTTTCTAATGCCTCATATTTTTGAATTTAAATTGATTAGGATATTTTGGTGATATTAATTTTCATATTAAGGGATATTCAGGAAAAGTGATTGTTGCTTCCTGTTAATTTTTTTGTTAGAGGTGGAAATATGCTTATGTGGATTTGTTGAAAGATTGCTTTCTTGCTTCTTCTAGGGTGTAATTTCATTCCTTGTGTTGGTGTTTTCCATCTGTTATCTTTTGTAGAGCTGGATTCATGGAAAGATACTATGTGAATTTCATTTTGTCATGGAATACTTTGGTTTCTCCATCTATGGTAATTGAGAGTTTTGCTGGGTTTAGCCTGGGCTGTCATTTGTGTTCTCTTAGGCTCTGTATGACATCTGCCCAGGATCTTCTAACTTTCATAGCCTCTGATGAGAAGTTTGGTGTAATTCTGAGAAGTCGGCCTTTATATGTTCCTTGACCTTTTTCCATTACTGCTTTTAAAATTCTTTCATTGTTAAGTGCATTTGGTGTTTTGATTATGTGATGGGAGGAATTTCTTTTCTGGTCGAGTCTATGTAGAGTTCTGTAGGCTTCTTGTATGTTCATGGGCATCCTTTTCTTAGGTTGGGGAATTTTTCTTCTATAATTTTGTTGAAGATATTTACTGGCCATTTAAGTTGGGAATCTTCACTCTCTTCTATGCCTATTATCCTTAGGTTTGGTCTTCTCATTGTGTCCTGGATTTCCTGGATGTTTTGGGTTAGTAGTTTCATGCTTTTTGCATTTTCTTTAACTGTTGTGTCAATGTTTTCTGTGGTATCTTCTGTACCTCAGATTCTCTCTTCTATCTCTTGTATTCTGTTGGTGATATTTCTATGACTCCTGAGCTCTTTTCTAGGTTTTCTAACTCGTGTTGTCTCCCTTTGTGATTTCTTTATTGTTTCTAGTTCCATTTTTAGATCCTGTATGGTTTTGTTCCTTTCCTTCACCTGCTTGATTCTGTTTTCCTGTAAATCTTTAAGGGATTTTTTTGTTTCCTCTTTAAGGGATTCTAGCTGTTTACCCATGTTCTTCTGTATTTCTTTAAGGGAGCTATTTACATCCTTCTTAACATCCTCAATCATCATCGTGAGAAGTGATTTTAGATCTGAATCTTGTTTTTCCAGTGTGTTAGGGTATTCAGGACTTGCTATGGTGGGAGAATTGGGTTCTGAAGATGCCAAGTAACTTTGGTTTCTGTTGCTTATGTTCTTACTATGGTGGACTTGCTATGGTGGGAGAACTGGGTTCTGAAGATGCCAAGTAACTTTGGTTTCTGTTGCTTATGTTCTTACACTTGCTTCCTGACATCTGGTTATCTCTATTGCTAACTGCCCTGGCTATGTCTGACTGGAGCCTGACCTTCTCGTGATCCTGGTTGTGTCATAACTCCTCTGAGTCAAGCTGTCTCTGTTATCCTGTGATTCTGAGATCCTGGGTATGTCTGAGCTCCTGGGAGTCAAGCTGCCTTTGGGACTTTGAGATTCTGGTGTGACCTCAAATGATATCTTTTAAAATAGAGTTTTGAGTTAACATAGTCTATGTCTTCTAAATGTCATCATCAACACTCAGATTTAGTGTAGAGGTTACAGAAATGACTCAGGTTATGAATATTTGTTGCTCTTTCAGGTGATCCAGCTTTGATCTCAGCACCATATGGAGGGTTTTTGGCACCCAACCATTCATAATAGCAGTTCAAAGGGATCCAAAGCCTCGTGTTGAACACAGCATGCATGTACATATATGCACAACATCTATATAGGTACAGACATACATGCATTCAGGCAAGACATTTGTGTATATAAAATATAAATTTAAATAGTTAAAACTAATCCACTGAATTGTTCTTTACATGGGGCTAAGAATAAAAGGCTGGTTGGATTTTTTTTTCACTCACTATATCTAACTTTTTTATACAAAATTATTTGGGTTGACTAGTTGTTTTAGTGACAAGTATTGATCATTTATAAGATGTTAAAAACACAAGGAAAGACATTCATCACAAGGTGCTGTCTTTGATAGGTTAGTCACCAGTGTCTTGAAGGAAATTGCATTTAA
The DNA here is from genome assembly GCF_900095145.1 of Mus pahari. Taxonomy (NCBI): domain Eukaryota; kingdom Metazoa; phylum Chordata; class Mammalia; order Rodentia; family Muridae; genus Mus; species Mus pahari. Next base: position 80,363,782 of record NC_034608.1, on the reverse strand, counting down.
GGCTGTGGCATGAAGTTAAGGGGGTGTCTTTGCAAAGAAGTGTCTAAGGAGAATAATTAAGGCTCTGAGTTCAGAGAATGTGATGTGAGCATGGCTAGAAACTGAGTCAGAGTATGGTGGTTTGAATAGGAGTGGTCCCTATAGACTAAAGTGTTTACATGCTTGGCCCATAGGGAGTGGCTCTACTAAGAATTGTGGCTTTCTCAGAGTGTGTCACTGTGGAGCTGGGCTTTGAAGTTTCATTTTTTCAAGCTAGGCCTAGTGGGACAGTCTTCTTCTGAGGACTTTGAATCACAATATAAAACAACCAGCTCCCTCTCCGGCACCATGTTTACCTGCACCATCCCATGCTTCCTGCCATGATGATAAGGAACTAAACCTCTGAAACTGTAACCCAGCCCCAATTAAATTTGTTTTTTTCTTTATAAGACTTGTGACAGCCATGGTGTTTCTTCACAGCAATAGAACACTGACTAAGACAAAGAGTAAGAATAATTGGAGATGTCATTAGAAACTTGAAGGTCAAATACCAAACTTTGTAAATTCAGGATAAGGAATGGTCATCTTAGATATTTTAAAGGGCTACTGTGTTTGCTTTGTAGAGGGAGAAAAAAAGAAAATAACATCAGTGGATGGGCATGTACGCCACATGTTGTAGTCATGCTCTAGATGAGAACGTTGGTGACTCAGATTAAAGTGATCACAGAGAAGTCAAGAGGTGGCAGAGTGCATGACATTCTACACCCTGCTAAAGCAGGATTTGTTATAATACAAATTGAGTACTGAGTAAAACGCAGATGCATGTATAATGTACTATTTACCTAGAGGAGGAAGCCTGAAGCAGAAAGGTTGGGATGGTTTAGTTTGAGAAGCTTACTCCAGGGGAGTACTCTGCACATGTGAATCTGAAGCTCCTGGAAGATTGACATCAGAAGTGAGAGTTTAACATCCTGAGCACAACAATGACAGTTGAAGGAGTGAGAAGGGGAGCCATCACAGAAGGAGTTGGAATAAATGGAAACATGGAAGAGAAAGTAATCCTTTGGAGAAATCATTATGTATCATTTGGGGAAGACATACATCACAGAAGGATGAAAAACCCCACAGAAACTCTGTGTTCCAGAAAGCAAGTGACCAACTTAGACATTTCAAGAAGGAAAAAAAATGAGTGTTTCAGATATTAAGATGAAGACTGAAGATTAAACACTGGGAGACATTATCTGTAGGTCTTTAACAAACTTGACAAGAGATACTTCCATAGAGTCTATGAGATGAATTCATCACTGAAGTGAATTCTAGACAGATCCAGAAAATGGGACAGTACAATCAGGGAGTTACTGCAATTGTTCTGATTTTTGAAGGAGAACAAAAAAATTACAGTAATTTTTAGAAAAAATTAAGACACATAAAGCATTAATACAATTGTATATTGGTATCCATATCTAGTAAAAAGAAAAAATAAATAATAAAGGAGCTCACTACCAGGATCCGTATTGTACCAAAGCCTTTGGATGGAGGAGAGGCAAGGAGAAGGGATCTAGAGGGACTGATTAGAAGTCCCACATGACTTGCTTTACCTTCTAGATGTTACAATATATGAGAATGAAAACGCTGTCTAGAAGATAACTCTTTTATCTGGGGGTGGGAAGTTGGCAGGAAGAGAGTAACTGCCTGAAGATGGCCTGGGATGAAAAGAGACAAAACATAAATTTGAGAGTCATTGGGGAAGATGCCAGTGTTTGAGCCAACCCAAGTGCAGTGCATGTGATGGTCAGTCTTGATCTCCAGTTTCTCAGGAGCTAGACTTGCAGAGGAGCCACACCTCTAGGCTCACCTGGGAAGGATTATCTAGATTAGGGCAGCTGTGTTTAGAGTATCTGAAGTGGAAAAAAAATCCTAAATGTGGGCAGCAGGTTTTAGCAGAGACCCAGCTATACTGAAGTCCATTGAAAACCTTTTGCTTTTCAAGCCTGCTTGCCTTTGTATATTGCTGGTGACTTCATCTATCCTCTTGTTCCTACTGCTGTTCTGTTGTCATCTTCTTTTATCTCAGATTCTGAACTGAAGGTTAATAGGTTCTCAGGACTCCCCAACTTTAAGTGACCAATGGATGACTGGGGCATCCACGGTTATGGACTCAGCAGCTACTGGGGCCTCAGCATCTCAAGTGTGCAGACAACTTCTCTTGGGTTACCCAAACAGTAGTGTAAGCCAGTCCAGTAAATCCCCCTTTACTTTACATTCATTTTCTTTTTTCTGATCATCTAGAGAAGCCTCATAAATATAACATGTACAAAACATGTCATCTATGGGTCCAAGAATAATACTTAGCTTAGAAAAGTGATTAATATCATTTTCTGATGTGGAAAACACTGTACGTAGATACAGATCACAGAGTCGTCCTTGTACAAAAACATTATCTGATATTACACCTGTTATTAAATCAAGCCCCTTGGTGTTTAGACAAAGGTGCCATTCCATGCAAAAAGGAATTACTGAAGCTGAAACAAAACCAAGTTTCCCAAACGTTATCCTTAGTGAGAGACAAAGAGGATGAGAGTCATGTAAGTCTGTTGTTAAATAATAATCTAGGAATCCCTACTCATGGGACACTGTGACCAATGCTGTCTCAGTGGAGGAATTCTGAATATATAAATGACTATGATGGTCTGCAAATGAAGACTAAACATAATGAAGTAAACTGAGCAGAAGAGGCCAGGATCGTAAAGAGGGTTGTGGGCAGTGTATAGATTACAAGGTTTAAAACTATTTTTGAAATAGTTTTGACCATTTAAAGCTGAATGGTCACTCTAAATTTATCAGAGGAGGTCAAATAAAAGTCAAATGACAGTGTGAGGCCACTTGACACTGTTTTTATTCAGTTGAGCTTCCTTTTTTTAAAGATTTACTATTATTGAAACTCCGAAGCCAGCCCCACAACACCCAGAGGCAGATCCACTCCCAGGTGCTCCAACGCTCCTCTCAGAAGATCAGAAGTGAGGGGTATACAACATTTGCCCCCAACACCTGGAGTAACTGGGACCAGCGGGACCCAGGCACACAGGAACTCTGCCAGACCAGTGGCACAGGTTCCTTCAGATCTGTCTGGGCTGGCGCACTGAGCAGACCTTGGGCTCAAACTCCACAGCCAGCCCCACAACACGCAGAGGCACCTCAACTCCAATGTGCTCCAACACACCCAGGATCAGAGGATCCCTGGATCAGAGGAGCTTGGTTCCACCAGGATCTCAAGGTCCCAAAGGCAGCTTGACTCCCAGGAGCTCATAATCACAGGATTCCAGAATCACAGGATCACAGAGACAGCTTGACTCAGAGGAATTATGACACAACCAGGATCACAAGGACAGTCTCCAGTCAGACATAACCAGGACAGTTAGCAATAGAGATAACCAGACGTCGGGAGGCAAGCATAAGAACATAAGCAACAGAAACCTAGGTTACTTGGCATCTTCAGAACCCAATTCTCCCAACATTGCAGGTTTTGAAGCAGGGAGGGCTCTCTGGGAGGAGTTGGGGTACAAAAGGGAAAGAAGATGTGATTTAAGTCTATTTACTCAAGATATGCTTTTAAATGTTAACAAATTCAGAGAAATTGAAATTACATATCTTTTCTCCTCATAATGCAAATAAAACTTAAATGAAAGGGAAAAAAGACTTCATTTAAAAATGTTCTAAAGAATGTCACATGAAATTCAGTCATGTTATCATGAACCTCTGGGAGGTCATTAGAAAGGAAAAGGGCATCCCCTCATGTATTTACCATACAACTTATTATCCTCAGATGCTAAATTTGTTCACAGAAATTTTGAAAATCTTATTTCTTACATGTTCATCTTACTGCTATTATCCAGAGACAAATGGTTGCAACCCTTGCATTTTGTGGAAGATCATAAAGAGTTTGGACATATATTTTGATGTTTTATTCTTGAGCTGATGTCTATCAAGAAGCATGTGAGGTTCAGCTGGCAGGCTTGTACCCTGCTTCCATTTATTATGTGCCTGATCTTGAGTAAATTACTAATTTTGAGTCTTTGTTTCCTTTGTGGTTTTAAAACAGTGAAGGAATGCCATCCATGGCCTGCAGAATGGGAATTAATTAGTGTTCTAAACTTAACTCTGAAAATTGTCTATGTATTCTAGTGGATAAACCTAGCCACAGTTATTTGGCCAGAAAGTCAAACTTTAATAGTGTGCAGCAGAATCCTGGAGGTTTTCAGATGGTAGAATTCTTTAATGTATTCAAGTAAAAGATGCTTTAAAAATAAAGAATTTGTTTAATATCCAAAGAATATAAGCTTCTATAATAAATTAAAGCTATATAGTTTCTTTTTTCTATAGGCTTCCCTGGGTATAGCTTTGAAATCCTAATAATCATGTAAAGTTGCATTAAACAAATTCCAAATAAGTCAGAATTATTTTTCTGTTATGAGTTTTACTATCTTTTCTCCCATTAAATACCTAATATATATGATATGCACTTGTATAATACGTATAATAAAAGAATTCATCAATAGCTCAATTAAATTTTAAGAAATTTAAGCTTTTAATAACTATTAACATTATTATTTGCATACTACTTCTATCAATAAGATAAATAAACCTTTAATTAATTAATTAATTAATTAATTAATTAATTAATGTAACCAGGTGTAACAGTGTAGCCATAACACTTGGGAGAGAAGACCGTCTCTCAGCTATATAGTGAGTTTGAGAGCAGTCCAGGAAATGTGAGACCCTATGTCAAAAAAGGGGGGGGAGGGAAAGAAAAGAAAGGAAAAAAAAAACCTGAATAAAGAAGAGTAGGTACAAAGGTTTTGAGAAGCAGAGAAAGATGGTGGTGTGGTGGAATGCTCTCATCTGCTTCTGTGCATATCATGATCATTGTACTCTTGAGCTCTAGATAGCTGTAGTTACCTGCATCAGTTTGGGTACTCCAACATTTCCTTGTGGAAGGAAGAAAGGCTCAAAGGTCCTGCTCCTCCTTGAGTACCATAGCCATGTGATAACTACTGAGAGAAGGAGAGGCATTCAGTGGAGTGGCCAGTGGGACCCATGAGCCTATAAGTAAATCTAACTAAACTCGTTGTCTCCACCAACTAAATCCATAGTTAGAAAAAAACAGTGGTTAAAGCACCTTTTTGATTTCGAGGTTTTAAGGATTTATCTGAGAAGTAACAAAATAATCTCATTGCTGAGAGTTAAGGTTACTAACCATAAAAGTGTTTTTTGGTGGATATCACCAAGCCAGTATAGACATGTCACAAATTTTCACCTGTGGTGTGCCCCCTTACAGTGTCAGTGATGTAAATACTACATTATGTTATTTTTGAATTGATTCTTGTCTGCACCCTTCATCCTTTTGAGACTCTAAACAAACTGTGGTAAACCACCCTTGACCCTCTGATACTGTTACATTGAGGTAATTCACGTTTTATTTGAGTATATGAAATATTTCTCATGTGCTTAAATACTTTGTGATTTTATGGTGTGTAAACTGACAGCAACTATAACTGTTTATACTCACCTTCATAGAAATGTATCTATTTAGGAGGTTTCTGGGTCCTACCAATTCAAAAGATTATCATGATGCAACTTACCAGCCTCTTGCCCTTTTACCTACATCCTTGCTGGATGTCTGAGAACATTAACATTTACCTAGAGGGAATCATTTTTTTTCTTCTGTTTAACTCAACAATTCTAGAATGAATGACATTAAAATTAAAGTAATTTAAATTCAGCTTGTCATTTACCTAGTATATTGGTATTTTCCCCTGGTACTTAATATTCTGATTTTTTTTCATTCTCATGTCTTTTACTGGAAAAAAAATGAGCGGCCTTTGATTACAATAATTCAGGTATTTTCTTACATATTAGCTACATAACTCATACTTTTCTAGGTCCTACAACTTCTCATTATATAATCTATTGAAACTAAATCATGCTATATATTACTTCAGTTGGTCTTTAGACAAACTATGAAAGAGGCAAAGTTGATGTTATAAATCTGATATCGACTATGGCTGCATGGGTGAAATCTTTTTCTTCCAGAAGCCAATAAATGTAGTTTATTTTCCTTAGGACCCCTCTTCCCATCACTACAACTTACAGAACTCAAGGTAAGCAGAATTTCAAATACTTTATCATTCCTTTTCATTATCAGAAATTGTACTGCTAGATTTATGTCAATTTGAAACAAATTCTAGTCACCTGAGAGGAGGGAACCTTAACTGAAAAAAATGGCTCCATGAGGTCAGGATGTATACACATTTGTAGAGCATTTTCTTATAGTAATTAATAGTGGAGAGCCCAGTCCACTTTGACTAGTAACCTTTCTTGGGGTTGGTCTGGTACTCCAATGTATTCAAATACTAAACACTGCATCCCAAGACCCAAGAGGAGTGAATTCTCACACACAACAGCTTTTGTTGTGCAAACATTGCTCCCCACATTAATTAGTCAATAAAAACCTAAAGCCTGTGATTAGGCAGTAGATGCAGGAAGGTGGGTTTTAGGCTAGAAATCACAGGTAGAGACAGGGAAGAAGAAAGGAGACCAAGGGAGAGAGGAAGAGGAGGCCTCTATGAGAGGAAATGTGCCATGAGCATGTGACCAGGAGAAACAGCAAGTAACAAGGGATGTATGGCTAGGATGTAAGTAACAAGGGATGTATGGCTGGGATGTAAGTAACAAGGGATGTATGGCTAGGATGTAAGTAACAAGGGATGTATGGCTGGGATGTAAGTTAGAATACCTCCAAAACCTACCCAATCTGGGCTTATGCCTTGTACATAAAAATACCTGGATTGTGTGTATTTTGTATGGGTTAACTGGAATATATAATTTATTTTACAGACATCTGTGGGCTGGTGGAGGTTCTATAAGTAAGCTGAGCAAGCCATGAGGAAAACGCTAGGAAGAAGCACCACTCCATTGCCTCGGCATCAGCTCCTGCATCCAGATTCCTGCCATTTGTATTCCTGTCCTGACTTCCTTCAATGATGAGCAGCTATAGCTATATGGACGTGTAAACAATAAATCCTTTCCTCTCTAACTTGCATTTTGGTCATGTCATTTTGTTGCATGAAGACAGAAATGACACTGTTCTGTATTATAATTTCTCTAGATTCTTCCTTCGTTTAAAAAAATTGAAAGGCTGGCATCATGTGACCTGAAAAGACTTACGTATAAGAAGAGAATACCTTGCTATGAAGCAGAAACTTCAAAGATGGAAATTTCACTAACTGAATCAGTTAGAGAGTAAAAGAACATGTGCATAAGATTAAAAGAGTTCAAACATCCCTTTTCCAAGAGTGTCCAGATAGTACAAGATAAATATGGCTGATAAACCTTCATGTACACAACCAGCCTTCTTGGCATAACTCTTAACATAATGAGCTAGAGACATATATGAGTTTCCAAGTTTCAAAGAAGCTATTTCAACAAGTGAAAAGATGTAGTATATTTTATGATTTCCTCTTGACAAATATTTCTGATATTAGAAAGACGTAAAGTACCTAAGGATGTAGTGATGAATATGGTACACATGCTGACAAGGTTCATTTTGTTGTTTAGGTGGCTGGAGCAGAGCAGTGGGTGAGAGCAAAGAGAAGCAAAGTCAGAGAAATAACAGAAGTGGGTGGTGGATTTCAGGGTATGTGCCTTTCATTCAAATGAGAAATGTGGAAAAACAAAAATCTAAAGAATGAAATAGAATGACTTGGCTTATATACTAGCATTGTTTTGAGAATGTGATATGAAGACAGTGTGAACAAAGGGAGACATGTAGAAAGCTGTGCTGGAAACCCAGGAGAGATGGATTTAACTCATCCTATGGTGATATCTGTTGAAAATTTATCAATGTCTCCAGCACCTTTTTGACATGAGTTCCAGTTTGGGATGTACTCATTTAGAACTGCATGTTAGACTTCCAAGTAAAGGTGTGGAGTATCAAGTACTCAATAGAGGAAGTCACATAGGGAACACTGGTAATTGCTGGAGAGGACTGAGCAAAGAAATTAAATTTCAAGACACTTCAGAAAACATAAGTTGTGTTAACCATTTCTGTCTAAGCTCTCTCATGCCTGATGAGAGAGCTTAGACAGAAATTCTCAATACTGTAGGACCCAGGAGACCTGATAAGAAGAAATGAAAGAGAGAGAGAGAGAGAGAGACAGAGACAGAGACAGAGACAGAGACAGAGACAGAGACAGAGAGATCCCTCTACTTGGTTGAAGGAACCTTGAAAAGGGCATCCTGGTGAAAGGAGAATGACTGTTTTGCATTCCATGAGCTTTTAAAACATGTTCCAGTTAGCATTAATCATACAAGACAACGTGTTCCTTTGGGACACTTTCACATGTGCCAAACATACTCTGAGTTTGCTTTCTTGCCTTGTGGTATACCTTCCTCTACTTAACCATTGGATTTAGATGCATGGAAATTATTGTCTTAGATTCGGGTGACTAAAGGGAGGAAATGTCTATTCAAAATGCTTCCACTTTTCCTTTTGACCCTTTGAGTGTAGTTTATTTAAAAAAAAAAAAGAAGAAGAAAAGAAAGAAAAGAAAACAAACAATAGCTGCATGGTGGTACTCATCAACAGTCTTGGCACTAGAAAGGTGGAGCCAGCAGAGTAAGGTCAAGGTCATCCTTAACTACGGAATGATTTCAAGTGTAGTCTAGGATACAGGAGACCCTGGCTCAGAATAAAAGGAAACCGCAAAAAATATAGACACTAAAAGCAAAGAGAACTAAGAATTGCTAGATATTAAAACATATGCTTTGGATTATAATATTTAAATCGCACAAAACTATACCATGCATACACTGGAAGGTGAGTGGAACTGAGTTGGAAAACACAGAAATAGAACTAATTCCACATGAAAATTTAATGTCGATGAGGACTACAGTCTGGAGAAATCTGAAAATTGTAGTAAGTGGTACTGAAATAACTGGATAGGAAATAGGAGACAAAATTGAATCTGTTCTTTGCATTGAATCCTACAATAGATTCTGAGATCAAAATCAAAATGTAAATTGTAAAAAATCATTCAAATAATAGAGAAAACATGGACAAATTATATGACCTTGAACAGAGAAAAAATTTCTAGCTACACTAAAAATATGGAATAAGAGTAATTAATAACAGACTAAATATGATTTCAAGACCTTTCATATACAAAACTTTATTGTATTATGGTCAGAGGAAATATCAGAAAGTGTGTCAAACTTACATTTCTCAATCTAGTCTTCATATTGTATTTACAAAGTTTTTAAACCAAAAACAAAGAGCAGCAATGGGAAACATAGATGGAATGTAGGAACTTAATGGTGCCCTGACAGTTCATGACAACAGATACATTGGTTCCAGAACATAGAAAATATTCTCATGTGATCATGAGAATGGAAAAGAGTAAAATTCCCCAAGTACTCTGAAATACCCATTGTCCTTTACCACTCTAGGAGAAAATCTGAAAGCTAGACAATATTATTTGCTGGTGAGATTATAGGTAAGTAAACATCCTATTTCAAAGCCAAAATAGAAGGAAAATCCAAGATGGTAAAACACACACACACACACACACACACACACACACATACACACACACACACACACACACACACACACTCACACAATCCCACTCTCAACTCACACCAAAGTACAAAAGAAGCATATTACTACAAAACCATTTTCTTTTTGTTAATCCAAGTACAGGATCTTGATACATAGCCCTGACTGTTCTGGACCGCACTGTATAGATCAGTCTGGTCTTGTTATCACAGAGATCCATCTGCCTCTACCTTTCAGGCACCAGAATTAAAAGTGTGAGCCACGATGTCCATCTATCAAACCAATATACACTGTTTATATATTTGATAAAGGTAAAACCTTTAAAACAAAAATCTATTGGTATCCTGATGGCAGAACCACACAGACAAAATTTCATCCCAGTACCTTTTAACAGAAGTATTTTTCTCTGTTCCATCTTTGTCTCTACACTTCTGATATGCAGAACAAATTTTTGGTTGAAGGTAGGTTGATGCCCTTCTCCCTCTGCTGGGAGTCCTGCCTGACTATAGGAAATGGCACTTCAGGCTCCATATACCCGATTGCTAAGAGTCTCAACTAGAGTTACCCTCATAGATTGCCTGGAGCCTCCCCAATCCCAGATCTCTGGTATGTTCTAGAGATGCTCCTCTCACCTGCCCACTCTTGATTTCTGTTCACTTTTCACTTTCCTGGCCCTTTATCCCTTGCTCTTCCTATACATGAACCCCCATTATCCTCCCCATCCCCTCTTCTATCCAGTTCCCTCCCTCCATGCCCCTCCAATGACTATTGTATTTCTTCAGAGTAAGATTCAAGCATCCTCCCTTGGGCCCTCCTTGTTGGTTTAGCTTCTTTTGGCTCTGTGATTTGTAGTGTGTATATCCTTTACTTTATGGCTAATATCCACTTATAAGTGAGCAGAGACTGAGGAAGTGCTAACCAAAGATTGGCTCAACTTGAGACCCAACCTATAGAGAAGAGCCAATCCCTGGCACTATTTTTTTTTAAAGATTTATTTATTTATTATATGTAAGTACACTGTAGCTGTCTTCAGACACTCCAGAAGAGGACATCAGATTTTGTTACGGATGGTTGTGAGCCACCATGTGGTTGCTGGGATTTGAAATCCGGACCTTCAGAAGAGCAGTCGGGTGCTCTTACCCACTGAGCCATCTCACCAGCCCAATCCCTGACACTATTAATGATAACTCTGTTGTTGCTTGCAGAAAGGAGTCTGGCATAACTGTCATCTGAGAGGCTCCACCCAGCAGTTAAAGCAGATGCAGTGACCCACAGCCAAATATTAGAGAGAACTCTAGGAGCTTTGTGGAAGAATTGGGAGAAAGATTGTGGAACTTGGAGGGGATACAAACTCCACTAAGCGACCAATGGTGTCAACTATCCTGAACACTTAGGAGCTCCCAGAGACTGAATTAGCAACTAAGCAGCATGCATGGCTGGACCTGCCCTCCCCAAACCCCTGCCCTCCCACCCTTACACATGTGTAATAGATGTGCAGCTTGGTCTTCATGAGTGATCCCCAACAACTGGAGCAGAGCCTGTCCCTGATTCTATTGTTCCCTGTGGATCCCTTTCCCTCTCTGGGCTACCTTGTTTGGACTCAGTGGGAGAGGATATATGTGCCTAATCTTGGATTGACTTTGTATGCCAGGGTAGGTTGGTCCCCTAGAGAGGCCTACCACTTCTAAAAGGAAAAGAGAAGGGGGAGGGGAAGGACTAGAAAGAGGGTGGACTGTAATCAGGATGTAAAGTGAATACATGGATTATTTAATTGGGAGAAGAAGAGAAGGAAGAGGAGAAGGAGAAAAAAGAGGAGGAGGAGGAAGAAGAAGAAGAAGAGGAAGAAGAAGAGGAGGAGGAGGGAAAGGAGGGGGAGGGGGAGAAAAAGGAAGAAGAGGAAGAGGAAGAAGGAGGAGGAGGAGGAGGAGGAGGGGAGGAGGAGGAGAAGGCGGAGGAGGAAGAGGAGGGGTGAGGAAGGGACAGTTCTACAAAATACTCTTAACACACTACACCTGGTAAATAATTGTAGAAACTGTGAGGTGAGATCCTATTGAAAAATATAGAGACAACATTGCTCAGGAAAATATGAAACACAGTCATTTCTTAACATAAATGTTCCCCCTGTGTAAAGAAGATTGAAGATTTGCTTTAGGGATGTCCTATGTTTGGAGATACATACATCTAATATTGGAAGGAAATGTCTGGGTAGCTTCCTTCAATAATTCAGAGTGTTCTATATTCAGTGAGGCTCTCTTGATTACCTATGAATTATTGTGTGATGTTAACTAGACATAGGCCATATGAAAGCTGGAAGCATACTATTTAGATCATGCAGTGCAACCCAGTACTTTGTGGTTGTGAATGAGTGAATGAATGAATGAATGAATGAGTGAGTGAAACCTATGTAAGTGTTTTTATTTCAAGTCCAGTCTTTTTAGACTCTGCCATTTATTTTCAGGCACATTTTGGCTTAATTTTCATTTCATAATAATTCATTTTCTGCTCCAGGACCCTGATGGGAATGTATAGTATATTCAATATAGGCATTTACATTTTGTTCCCTATTTAGTCAGTATCTCAGTATTTTTAGTAATGAATTTTTCAGTCTCTTTTCCATACACTTAATAAAAAGATCAAAGAGAAGTGGACATTTTTGGATGAAAATGATTAAAGCACATTTTAAATAATGTTGGATTACCCAAAAGCAAATTAAAAATATGCTTTAGGCAAAAGATTTTGAATATTGTTATTTCCTGAGAAGAATAAAATTATAGCACTGGTGGGAAAATCCAGAAATCTGTTAAACTCCCTTAAAAAATCATCTTAATGTTAACTATTGATCTTACATTTTAATGGTACAAAGAAAATACTAGTATCATCTAAGGTTAACAGAACCTATTTTTGGATTAATAATCTATATTTTTTATGTTTTATAAGCCAATGATTTTTTTGTTCTAGTGATAATAGTAGCCATATATTATTATATATAGATTCTATATATAATGTGTATTATGTGTGATTCATATTATCCACCTTTTCTTCAGCTAAAGAAAGCCAACCCAACATGATCACACTTGACCCCTAACCCATCGTTTTTGGCAGCTCATACTGACTCTCTATAGCTGGGGTTATGACTTCTCTATCTTACCTTGTGCCCTCAGCCCATAATATTAGTCTTGGTCTCACAATGTCAATGCTGGCAATGCTGTGGGATTGCACATATTTCTCCAATCTCCTTAAATTGACGAGTGTGCAGAACTAAAGCAACACCCTAGCAGCTCAATAGAAAATCTATATCTTCCAGCAGGATGCCCAGAGGGAAGCAGCAGATCTCTAATTTAGAACAATCAGTACAGCAAGGAGTGTGGCAGGCTAGCTTTGAAAAGTATACAAGAGTTTCCATCACCATCATTGTCAGAAGTACTGAGATTTAGTGTGGAAACTAAGCATTTTCTTTAGAATCAATCATTACATGAATCCATATTCAGCAGTTAATTTTTTTTTTAATTCAGGCCCTGGCTATGTCACTAACTAGATAAATGATAGCATTTAGGCAGAGGCCAGGATTCAATATTCATAGAAGTATGGTAGAAATTCAAGCAAATAAATAGTGCTCATGGTAAAAACCACTTTGATACAATGAGCTAGACTGAGCAGTGCAAATTTACTTGAGAGAGTTCAAAAGCAGTTGAAAAGAATCAGGGACAGGCTTAGATTGTGGTTTGTGGCAGGTGTTTCATAAGGCAGTCTACCTTTGGGAAGTATTGGCGAGGACTTTCCTTCCTACAGATGTTCCCTTGAGGCCCTAGGATCAATATCAATTGTTATGCTTTGGTGGCCCTGGTGTATCTTGGATGCTAGAATGTCAGTGCCAGCTAGAAGTGGTGACGTTCTCAAAGAGATACAAATCAGTGTTTATGTGCATGTAAGAATTGTCAAAGTATTATTACACTGGGGAAGGTAGTAGATGAAGTTAATATAGCAGGTGGTTAATTAATTGATATAAACAGGATATTAAAAAGCCAGCAAGCATCCTTCACCTTAGAGGTAGACTAATAATATTGTCCCTTAGGCCAGGCATCATGGTGCATGACTTTAATCTCCATACTTCTTAAGCAATGGCAAGAGGATCTCTATGATTCTGAGACCAGTCTAGATTATGAGTTCCAGCACAGAAACCATGTCATAGATAGATAAATAGATAGATAGATAGATAGATAGATAGATAGATAGATAGATAGATACATACATACATACATACATACATACATACATACATACATACATATATACATACATACATACATACATACATGCATACAAACATACATACATACATGAATAAGATGGTGGTGGTGATGATGATGATGATGATGTTCCTTAGCTTTAATTTGCTAGAAATTTTCTTCAGTTTGATTTCAAAACAATGTATTTTCTTCAAGATGCATTAAGTTAAGGTAGTTGTCTACTGTCTGAAAATCCTCCTTACTGATTAATCCCTACCCACACTTTCCTCCCCTAATACACTGCCTCCTCTTGAGTAGTGGCACTAACTGATTTTCCACAAGATGCCAGTGTGTCATTTTATGTGAATTTTAGTCATTTGCTGTGACTGTTCCTGTTATAACTGTACCTTGAAGGTTATAAATGAGCCATTTTGGTCTGTAACATGGGATGTGAAAGTTAGACTATAACTTCGGTGTTTACTCTTGCACTTTTGTGATCAATAAGCACTACCCAGAGAAACTGTCCATTCTAAAACCATTAAACCCTCTCTGAGTCCTTGGGCATTGAGGCTGCTATTGTATATAAAGTGTCTTGAAATCTGTTCTTCAAGATTTTTAGAATGCTATTATAAAGTAGTTCTTTGATGCAAAAGGTATCCCATGAAAAATGCACATGGTCTCACTGCAATCTTCTCAAAAACGTTTGTCTAAGCATGCTGTTTTATTTCGGAGCATCCATTTTTCCCCACTAGAGCATATAGCCAGGGAAGTGGCCCTCTGTGAGCTCTGCCTCCCACTTAACACACCAGGGGGATTGTAGCCTCTCCCATTGGTTATAGAACACAAGCAAATGTGAGCAAAGTGAAGCTGGAGTCTACACATTAGTCTGCCAACTTAGGCGGTTGCCACTGCAGAAGCTGGGATTAGCACCCAGAAAAGTGAACAGTTACCTGCAAAGCAAAATCTAGCTGTTTCAACATTGTCAGCCCCACCCAGCCCTGAATGTATGCTCCAACTGAAGGAAAACGGACACATACTCAATCCCAAGTGACATCAGCAAGGCTATCAGATTCAAGGAAAACGTCATTGTTCTCTGATTCGGTCAGTTCGGGCAGCTGCGTTACTTAACCACAAATGCCAGATAAATTCTCATACAGAGAGACTTGTTTTAAGTGCATGTATTTTTCACACAAAGATAGAGAATAAAAACATATTCGAGTAACACTTTTCTCCTTCGAGTGAGCTATAACATGAGCAAAACCTACCTCATTTTTCCTATGTGTTTGTCAGCTATGCATTAGAGAAAAGTCATCAATTATTAAGTATATGCTCTGAGGAAGGCCCAGTTGTCACTTTGCTGTGTTAGGGGTCTTTCAACACTTTTAAGTTTTTATGTTAGAGAGATAGGAAAGGAGAGGAAAGGGTAAAGGTGAAACTTGAACCATATTTTTAAGAGGAAAAAAACCTTAGCCACTAGCTGTACAACTCTGCAGACTATTCGCTGCATCTGAGAACCCCTCTGCTTGTTTCGCCAGTGAACGATGGTGGTTGGAATTGTCTAGTTGTTCTAAACAGACGAGCTCAATTTATAAACCAGGAGGAATCACGTTCCCCATTGACATGTATCAATTCCTGTACTGGACTGGGAGTTTCTCAATATTCTGTTTTGAAATATCTTTTATTTCCTCTAAATGTAAAACACAAAAATTCCTTGTATGAGATTGTTATTTGTTCCACTACTTCCAAGAGCCCAGTATGCTGTTTGAGTGAGAAGAGCACCATAGGCTCGTGTATTTGAATCTTGGTCCCCATTTGGTGGAACTGTTTAAGAACTAATATGAGCCGGGTGGTGGTGGTTTACGCCTTTAATCCCAGAACTCGGGAGTCAGAGGCAGGCGGATTTCTGAGTTCGAGGCCAGCCTGGTATA
>NC_034608.1:80344306-80347356 GCF_900095145.1 Mus pahari | reverse complement strand
CCCCTCCTCCTTCCTCTCCCCCTCTCCCCTCCCCCCCTCTCTTATCCTATGCTTGTGGATCAGATGAAAGCTCTCAGGACTGACTGCCTGACAGCCTACATGGTGGGCATGATCTGGAGCCCTTTGCTGCCCTGAGCCCGGACTTCCAGATTTAACGCTCCCTCTCACACGTTGCAAGTGGTCTGTCAGGGCACTCAAACAGTAGCTAAGAGGACCGCCATCGTTCTTTCAAACAGAGCTTGCCTCAGATGACTGTTGTGCCCTCTGACTCGGCCTGATGACAATTCCAATGTTTTATAAAGCAAAACCTCATTACAGTTTTTAACTTTGTGAATGTGTTTCTCTCATAGGTATTCTTTTGTACATACAGAACACACTGGGCAAATAATGATCCCCAAATCCTAGCAATACCTAAATTTTAAAGCCAGTTATAACATTTCCTAAATACATAACTTATAAAAGTAAGATCATTTTTCACAGGCGTCATTTTAACTAAGGGCGAGGTAATTATACCATCTCTGTTTTTTAACAAGAATTTTAAGAACCAAGCAAGGTCATTATTGCGTGTGAAGGCATTAATTGGCTTTCTTAACATATTATTTGAATTAGACAATATGATATGTGTAATTATAACTTTAAGATTCAGCTTTGAAATTCCCAATAGTTTCTGTATTAGGACATTAAAGGTCTGAATACTGCTTTAAAGAAAGTTTTCTGGATAGGAATTAAGAACCATCTGGTTTTTCATGTATCTGGTATACTACTATTGAGGAACAAACTTGAAAACCTTTACTTCTATAAATAAAGCGCGATGCAATGACCTTTTATTCTAGATTGTTGTGTTCCTGATTTAGACTATGTTCAAGGCCACAAGGAAATTACTTGCTTTCACAAATGATGGCTAAAAATAATGTGAGCCTTTTCTTATATGATGTGGCCTCTGTCCCATCCCTCTTACACCTAATTTTTCTTGATATCTTAACATTGTTTAGGTAATGTTTTCTGTCTCTTCTGAATCCTTGCTCTATAGAGTAAGCACTTTGAAAAAAATCTCAGACTATAAAGAAAGATACATTATAGACACATTCATTTGCATAGCATCAATCTTCCCCTTGACTTCAAAAGCATTATCTGAACAGTTTGCATGAAAACAAGATGTTTGCTGTTTAAGGGCTTCTCTCCTGGTGTTCCCTGTCGGCTGCTGGACTATGACACCCAGTAAGGAATAAACAATGTGGATAGATGAACTCTTAAAAATAACATTAAGGATCCTGTTTTCACACCAGATTTAATTATCAGAAGGATCATCTGATAATTAAAACTGAGAAATAAGGAACTGTGCACAAATTCTTTGGACAAGTCCAACAAGCAGTTTTCAAAAATAAATAATAGCTTTTAGGTTTCAAAAGTCTTGAGGGCATATGCTTTTCATGGATTTTTCAAACACCACATGGTATTGATTTCACTGTAGATGTGTAAGGTTTTCTACGTCCCTCTTTCTCCAGTGAGCTGAGAAGTTATCTTAGTTTGCAAATTAGGCTGACTTCCCATGATTTGGGATTGACAGTCCCAATTTTACCGAGGCTGAGGATACCGTATCAATCCGTTGGACTCATGAGACTGGATGTCTAACCAGCTCCAATCTGACGCTGAAGCCATGGGGGATCATGGAGGCGACTAGAAGGCTGAAGAATCTACGTTCCATGCCAGCCAAGGATGGCAATTGTGGCTGCATCCTAGTAGACTCCTCAGACTTTGTTATATCTAGGCTATTACTGCCAAAAGAGGCTCTCCACTCTGGGACACACCCTCCCCTCAAGTTAATCCATCCTGGATTTGCCTCATAAATCCTCCTCTAGGAATTTCTCTTAGTTGATTCTAAAACCAATCAAGTTAACAGTCAAAATAACTATCACAATGATGATACTAATGTGTGCATAATTGTACATGTGTACCTAAATATATGGGTCTGAGTTATGTATGTGCTTGTATATTGCCTGTGTGTATAATGTTTACCATACTGTATTTGATTGTCCATTAAAATAAAATAGCAAACAGTTGTTTTGAGCCTTTATAATGATGGCATTAATTTTGTTATTAAATAATTTTGTTACCTTTTTACATACTAAATATTATACTTTTGTTTTTCCCCATATCTGATAGTGCTTATGTGTACCCTAATTTTTGGACAGGAGCCAGTGGTCCAGGAGACATGAAGGAATGCCTTCTGTCGCATGTAGGTGAGAATTAACACCACCGGGGTTCTACGTCAGCTCGACTGGAGACCAGACTGTCTATGCATAGTCCATTGCCCCACAGAGATGTGAGCTCCTCTGGGTTTCTGGGTGGGGATTAATTTGCTTTTCTTATGAACCTTGCTGTAGAATTTTTAGGTTTGTATGCTGACTTCCAAAATACAAGAATAGAAGCAGCTGGTCACTTTATGCTTGGATCCAATATTGTCAGAGACACAGCCGTCACCTATTAATATAAATCCCAGCAGAATTTTCAGTCACCCTTACTGTGCTAGTTCAATTTTACAGATTAACCTTCATGTTGTTACCCAAGCTTTCCCCATTCTTCTGATCCCCGAATCCTCTGGCTGTCACCTCAGTGGCCCAGCCCACACCTGCAAGCCTGCCTGCTCTGATGTGGGCTGCTTCCTCATATGAGGATCCCTTCGGGACTGCAGAAGAGAGCTGTAGATATATGAGCTACCACAGACTTCAGGCCTGGGAGGGTTTTCTCAGACAGCATCAGCTTCCACGAAACTCAACTCAAGAATGAACTAGCCCTTGGTCCTTCTCGTTGAGATCGTTGGGGATTTCATGACCCTGTTAAGTATTCTCTTAGACCTCCTATGCCAAGAGCAGAGGAAGAACAAAGCCAGAAGCCCCTGTAATACAGGATGAGTGGAGCGAAGAATGGCTGCTTCCTCTTTCCTAGCACTTAGTCCTTAACAGGATTCTCATTCCTGCTCAAAAAGCTTTGGAGATTTCCCCCGCCCTATCTTTCTCTCTCTCTCTCTCTCTCTCTCTCTCTCTCTCTCT
>NC_034608.1:80340429-80344126 GCF_900095145.1 Mus pahari | reverse complement strand
CTCTCTCTCTTTCTCTTCCTCCCTCTCTCCCCTTATCTCTTTCCTCTCAATCTATCTCTCTTTGTTGCGGCCAGTCTCTCTGTCTGTATTTCTCTGACTCTCTTTTCTGTCTCTCTTGCTCATCTGCTCCATGCTGGATATGAACTGAAGACCTTGTATATGCTAGGCAAGTACACTATCACTGAGCCACACTCCACCACCTTGGTGAGACTCTTGGTAGCCCTGCACCACACCTGATAACACCAGCCTGCATCCGGACCCCTGGGTCTGTCTTCGATGCATTTTTCTAAACAGGAAGACTTACAACTTACTTCTGAAATGGTGACTGGGGTTCAGTTAAGTTACAGTTTAAGTTGAATGTCTGTTATTTCAGAAGACAGAATCACCTAGATTCAGGGACATTGGAGAGAAAGGCTGACATTTACAAATAGCCTTCACTTCCTTCCTAGATCTTCAGTTACTTGAGCTATCTCTCCCTGAACACACAGTGTCTTCCTACTGTATACCACTAACTTAATATATGGTCGATTTCACTGCAAACCACAGTAATAGTGACCCTTTCTCTTCTACTTTTATACCTTTATTTTTTATCTATTTATCTATTTGTTGATTTATTTATTTATTTTCAGTGCTAGAAATTGAATTTGGGGCCCTTGTGCATGATAGACAAGCTTCCTACCAGAAGGCTGCATATTCACTTTAGCCTGAGTGCTTGAATGTGCACTTTTTTTTTTAATAAGACATTTTCTTTATTTACATTTCAAGTGTTATCCCCTTTCCTGGTTTCCCCTCTGAAAACCCCCTATCCCTTTTCCCTATCCCTCTGCTCACCAACCCACCCAATTCCACTTCCTGACCCTGGCATTCCTCCCACTGATGACCAACTAGGCCATCCTCTACTACATATGCAGCTAGAGCCATGAGTCCCCCCCCCCCACCCATTATGTGTTTTCTTTGGTTGGTGGTTTAGTCCAAGCGAGCTCTGGAGAACTGGTTAGTTCATATTGCTGTTCCTCCTATGGGGCTGCAAACCTGGTGATCCAACCCATAAACAACTACCAAAAGCAGACACTATTGTGGATGCCAACAAGAGCTTGCTGACAGGAGCCCAATATAGCTGTCTCTTGAGAAGTTCTGCTAGTGCCTGATGAATACAGAACATGCACTCATATATATATATTTTTAGATTTTTTGTTAGGTATTTTCTTCATTTAAATTTCAAATGCTATCCCCAAAGTCCCGTATAACCTCCCCCACCCTGCTCCCCAACCCACCCACGCCCACTTCCTGGCCCTGGCATTTGCCTGTACTGGGGCATATGATCTTCACAAAACCAAGGGCCTCTCCTCCCATTGATGGCTGCCTAGATCATCCTCTGCTACATATGCAGCTAGAGACACAGTTCTGAGGGATTGTGGTTAGTTCATGTTGATGATCCTCTTATAGGGTTGCAGACCCTTTAGCTCCTTGCGTATTTTCTCTGGCTCCTTCTTTAGTGTCCCTGTGTTCCATTAAATAGATGACTGTGAGCATCCACTTCTGTATTTGACGGGCACTGGCATAGTCTCACAAGAAATAGCTGTATCAGGGTCCTCTCAGCAAAATCTTTCTGACATATGCAATAGTGAATGGGTTTAGTGGTTGTATATGGGATGGACCCTGGTTGGTGCAGTCTCTGGATGGTCCTTTCTTCTGTCTCAGCTCCAAACTTTGTCTTTGTAACTCCTTCCATGGATATTTTGTTCCCCATTCTAGAAAGGACTAAAGTATCCACACTTTGGTCTTCCTTGTTCTTTAGTTTCATGGGTTTTGCAAATTGTATCTTGGGTAGTCTAAGTTTCTGGGTTGATATCCACTTATCAGTGAGTGCATATCTTGTGTGTTCTTTTGTGATTGGGTTACCTCACTCAGGACGATATCCTCCAGATCCTCCATTTGCCAAAGACTTGCATAAATTCATTGTTTTTAATTGCTGAGTAATATTCCATTGTGTAAATGTATCACATTTTCTGTATCCATTTCTCTGTTGAGGGACATCTTGGTTCTTTCCAGCTTCTGGCTATTATAAATAAGGCTGCTGTGAACATAGTGGAGCATGTGTCCTTATTACAAGTTGGAACATCTTCTGGGTATATTCCCAGCGCTGGTATTGCTGGGTCTTTCTGTAGAATTATGTCCAATTTTCTGAGAAACTGGCAGATTAATCTACACATTGGTTGTACCAGCTTGCAATCCCACCAACAATGGAGGAGTGTTCCTATTTCTCTACATCCTTGCCAGCATCTGTTTTCACCTGAAATTTTGATCTTAGCCATTTTGACATCTGTGATGTGAAATCTCTGAGTTGTTTTGATTTGTATTTCCCTGATGATTAAGGATGTTGAACATTTTTTTAAGGTGTTTCTCAGCCATTCGGCATTCCTCAGTTGAAAATTCTTTGTTTAGTTCTGCATCCCATTTTTAAATCGAGTTATTTGATTTTCAGGAGTTCAACTTCTTGAGTTCTTTATATATATGTTGGATATTAGTCCCCTATCTGATTTAGGATTGGTAAAGATANTCTCTCAATCTGTTGGTGGCCTTTTTGTCTTATTGACCATGTCTTTTGCCTTACAGAAGCTTTGCAATATTATGAGGTCCCATTTGTCGATTCCTGATCTTACAGGACAAGCTGTTCTGTTCAGGAATTTTGCCCCTGTGCCCATATCTTCAGGCTTTTCCCCACTTGCTCCTCTGTAAGTTTTAGTGTCTATGGTTTTATGTGGAGTTCCTTGATCCACTTAGGCTTGAGCTTTGTACAAGGAGATAAGAATGGATCAATTCTAATTTTTCTACACGATAACCACCAGTTGTGGCGGCACCATTTGTTGAAAATGCTGTCTTTTATACACTGGATGGTTTTAGCTACCTTGTCAAAGATCAAGTGACCATAGGTGTGTGGGTTCATTTTGGGGTCTTCAATTCTATTCCATTGAGTTACCTGTCTGTTGCTGTACTAGTACCATGCAGTTTTCAATCACAATTGCTCTGAGGTACATGTTGAGGACAGGGATGGTGATTCCAACAGAGGTTCTTTTATTGTTGAGAAAAGTTTTTGCTATCCTAGGTTTTTTNTTATTCCAGATGAATTTGCAAATTGTCCTATCTAACTCGGTGAAGAATTGAGTTGGAATTTTGATGGGGATTGCATTGAATCTGTAGATTGATTTTGGCAAGATAGCCATCGATGACCATGGGAGATCTTTCCATCTTCTGAGATCTTCTTCAATTTCTTTCTTCAGAGACTTGAAGTTCTTATCATACAGATCTTTCAATTCTTAGTTAGATTCACAGCAAGGAATTTTATATTATTTGTGAATATTGTGGAGGGTGTTGTTTCCTAATTTCTTTCTCTGCCTGTTCATCCTTTGTGTAAAGAATGGCCACTGAATTGTTTGAGTTAATTTTATATCCAGCTACTTCACTGAAGCTGTTTATCAGGTTTAGGAGTTCTCTGGTGGAATCTTTAGGGTCACTTATGTATACCATCATATCATCTGCAAATAATGATATTTTGACTTCTTCCTTTCCAATTTGTATCTCCTTGATCTCCTTTTGTTGTCTAATTCTTCTGGCTAGGACTACAAGTACTATGTTGAATAGGTAGGGAGAATGTGGGCAGCTTTGTCTAGTACCTGATTTTAGTGGGATTGCTACA
>NC_034608.1:80315552-80340418 GCF_900095145.1 Mus pahari | reverse complement strand
GGCATCTCTTTCTTTGGGTTAGTGAAGTTTTCTTCTATAATTTTGTTAAAGATATTTGCTGGCCCTTTAAGTTGAAAAGCTTCAGTCTCATCTATACCTACTATCCTTAGGTTTGGTCTTCTCATTGTGTCCTGGATTTCCTGGATGTTTTAAGTTAGGATCTTGCTGGGTGTGGTGGCTTACAACTTTAATCCCAGCACTCAGGAGGCAGAGGCAGGCAGATTTCTGAGTTCGAGGCCAGTCTGGTCTACAGAGTGAGTTCAAGACAGCCAAGGCTACACAGAGAAACCCTGTCTTGAAAAAGAAAAACAAACAAACAAACAAACAAAAGACTTAAGTTAGGATCTTTTTGCATTTTTCATTTTCTTTGATTGTTGTGTCCATGTTTTCTATGGAATCATCTGCACCTGAGATTCTCTCTTCCATCTCTTGTATTCTGTTGCTGATGCTCGAATCTATGGTTCCTGATTTCTTTCCTAGGATTTCTATCTCCAGTGTTGTTTCCCTTTGGGTTTACTTTACTGTTTCTACATCTATTTTTAGATCTTGAATGGTTTTGTTCCATTCTATCACCTGTTTGGTTGTGTTTTCCTGTAATTCTTTAAGGGATTTTTGTATTTCTTCTTTAAGGACTTCTACCTATTTAGAAGTGCTTTCTTGTAATTCTTTAAGGAATTATTGTGCTTCCTCTTTAAGGCCTTCTACCTGTCTAACCGTGTTGTCCTGTATTTCTTTAAGCGAGTTATTAATGTCCTTCTTAAAATCCTCTACCAGCATCATGAGATATGATTTTAAGCCGGGTGTGGTGGCGCACGCCTTTAATCCCAGCACTCGGGAGGCAGAGGCAGGTAGATTTCTGAGTTTGAGGCCAGCCTGGTCTACAGAGTGAGTTCCAGGACAGCCAGGGCTATACAGAGAAACCCTGTCTCGAAAAAAATCAAACAAACAAAAAGAAGACATGATTTTAAATACGAATCTTGCTTTTCAGATATGTTGGGGTATCCAGTACTTGCTGAGGTGGAAGTGCTGGGTTCTGATGATGGTGAGAGGTCTTGCTTTCTGTTAGTAGGATTGATAGGTTTGCCTTTAGCCATCTGGTAATCTCTGGTGTTAGTTGTTATAGTTGTCTCTAGCTGGAGCTTGTTCCTCCTGTGATTCTGTCAGCCTCTGTCCGCAGTCCTGGGAGTCCAGCTCTCTCCTGAGTCTCAGTGGTCAGAGTACTCTCCACAGGCAAGTACACAGAGGTCTGGAGCTCAGCTCTGCCTCCTGGCTGAAGGTGAAGGCCCAAAAGGGACTCTGTCCCAGAAGCTGTGTTGTTTCTGCAGCCTGTGCGCTCTCCTGCACAGACTGGTTTCTTTGGGACCAGGGATACAAGATGGTGTTCTCATCTGGTCCCAAAGACAGAGATCCTTCCCTGGACACTGCCTCTCCTCTGGAAGGGAAAGTGCACAGAAGTCTGGGTCTCAGCTCTGCCTCCTGGCTGAAGATGAAGGTCCAAAAAGGACCCTGTCTCAGAAGCTATGTTGCTTCTGATGCCCGCGTTCTGTCCTGTGCAGACTGGTCTCTTTGTTATCTGGGATATAAGATCCAGAACATGCACTCTTTTTTTTTTTTTTTTTTTTTAGATATTTTCTTTATTTACATTTCAAATGCTATCCTGAAAGTTCCCTATACCCTCCCCCCACCCCTGCTCCCCTACCCACCCACTCCCACTTCATGGCCCAGGCCTTCCCCTGTACTGGGGCATATATAGTTTGCAAGACCAAGGGGCCTCTCTTCCCAATGATGGCCGAATAGGCCCTCTTCTGCTACATATGCAGCTAGAGACACGAGCTCTGGGGGTACTGGTTAGTTCATATTGTTGTTCCACATATAGGGTTGCAGACCCCTTCAGCTCCTTTGGTACTTTCTCTAGCTCCTCCATTGGGGACCCTGTGTTTCATCCAATAGCCTACTGTGAGCATCTGCTTCTGTTTGCCAGGCAGAACATGCACTCTTAATCCCTCTGTTTCTCTATCTTTCTGATGGTCTCTAACTCCATCTCTATCTTTCTTTGTGTATCTCTCTGTTTCTCTGTGTCTATCTGTCTGTCTGTCTGTCTCTCTCTCTCTCTCTCTCTCTCTCTCTCACACACACACACACACACACACACCACACACACAGTACTGTTCATATTCATATGAATTAAGCTTATTCATGTTTAGATTCAGAGAATGTGGGGGAGGGGGAGTTCAATATCTATCAAATGACAATTACATATGAAACTCCAAGGTTAGAACTCTAGGTTGATTATACTTTCCTCTCAAATAGAAAGAACACTGAAAATATTGTTTGTCAGTTATGAAAGACTGAAAACAAGTTTCTAAGAACGGCTTATTTTCGATCATTTTCTGTTGCTGTTGATGATTTATTTTTATAATAACAATGAAATACATGAAAACGAATTGGTTCTCACCGACCTCCTTGCTTGTAAATTCTACACTCCAGTCACTTTAAACTTTTTGAGTTGTGACCTATACACAGAATATAAAAAAAGATACATACTTTTCCAAATACTTCAGTGGTTCACATAATCATGCCTTTATCAGAGCTTCCCTGAAATATCAGAGCTTAACAGGCAACCTCCTGTGACTATTGAGGTACAACAGAGACAAAACTTTCAAACTGACCCTGTCAACTAAGAAGACTTTGAAATTTTCTGTTTTTCCTTTTCATATTTCTTTCTTTTATTGGAAATGTTTTTCCATATAATATGTTCTGACTATGGTTTCTGCTTCTCTGACTCCCCTGAGATTCCACCTTCCTTCTCTCCCATGAGAATACACACCCTTTCTGTCTCTGCTTAGAAAACCAACAGGATAACAATAGTATAACAATAAAATAAGATAAAAATAAAAATGAACAAACCTGAATAAAACAAAGCAAGCAGGAAAAAAAGGGAGCCAAAAAAGCATAAGATACTTTGAAACACTTAGTCTTAACTAAGACTGATTAGTTTTCCATATAACCTCTCAAAAAGCCTTCAGTTTTCATTCTTTCCCCATGTTCCCTCCATTATAGCTCTTCTCTCCCTGCTGTGTTCGATCATCTCATTTCTGCACCCCCCGACTTTGCATTTTTCTAATTTTAGCATTGTGTCGGTGCCAACCGTTTCCTTAGTGTAAGAAACACACTTTTATCTTAAACCTGCTTTCTTAATCTGAATCACATATACATATATGTGTGTGATGTAATTAATGAAAAAGATTTTATAAATTTTAAAGAGAGCAAGGAAGGGCATATGGGAGGGTTATGGGGAGGAAAAGGAATGGATAAAGTTGTGATTACCTTAGAATCTCAAAACATAAAGAAATATTTATTAAAAATAGAATGAGATATTGTTTAAAAGACACTATATTAATAATTTGCGTCAACTTGAAGACATTTGGAGAACTGACTTTCTTTCTGTCATATGTTGGATTTCCAGTCCAAGAAAGAAAGAAAGAAAGAAAGAAAGAAAGAAAGAAAGAAAGAAAGAAAGAAAGAAAGGGAAAAAAGAAAGAAAGAACATTCTGACCATAAGCATTGGGGGGAGGTAAAGGTTTATTTTAAAAAGCTAAGACAGGAACCTGAAGTAGGTACCATGGGAAAATGCTACTTCCTGTCTCACTAACTGGTAGGCTCATAGTTAAGTAACTTGTTATACATCCCAGGATACATGCCTAGGGATAGCATCAGTCACAGGAAGCTGGACCCACCACAACAATCACCAATCAAGATGATACCCTACAAACATGACTGTGAGGCAATGAGATAGAGGTAATTCATTCCAGGATCCTTATACCTGGTGATTCTGGGTTATGTAAAGTTAACAATAAAGGTTGACCAAGACGTCAGCCTTCCTTCTCTCCTAGTTAAAAATAAAGTTTGACCAGGACGTCTTCCTTCTTTCCTAGTGACCCACTCTTTTTCTCATCTCACAGGTATCATTTTTCTGATTTCTTTCTTACTCTTCTATTTTTCTCATGTTTAGGGTATTCTATTTTTGCTTAAACTCATTTTTTAATTAATGGAACAACTTTAGACAATCAGAGTCTCACTAACCAACACCTCCTGGGATCTGACTCCTAAAATAAGGGGATTTTAATTAGTGTGCCTTTGGTGCCATAGCTGTGAATAGATCAAGCAGGGAAACCACTTCATTCTCTAGAAACATTTCCCAAATGAGCTACCTGATTGATCGCTGGATATTAATAAAGTCCTGCTTTGAGAGGCTCTCTATTAAAGAGCAGTAGTAACGAATGCATGAAGAGAGGGGAGGTAGCCTGTGCTGACCTCAAAAATAAGATACAAATATTTTAATGAGCTTTTATTATTTTATTAGCATTGTTTTCTAATTTAAAACTTTTGTTGGATTTGAAGACTTAGAAAGACTGAAAATTAACAATTAAAAATATTATCAACTAAACATATGCAAATGTTCCTTAAGACAAACTCCTGTTCAGACCACATTTTTGATGTGAGCCCTAAATCTGATCACTCTCCCCGTTTCCATTCTGATCCCTAAAGGTCATGTCTAAACTAACTTGGTCTAAGATAGGAGCACTAGGTACTTCCTAAATCTCTGAGTTCATTCTTAGTTGATGGAACTGAGGGATAGTAACTGTGATATAGTACTTTTATCAGTCAACCTAGTCTCTGTTAAGGTATAAAAAGGTTCAATACCAGCACAGAACAACAACAACAACCACCGAAATCATATGGTTGTTTTTCCTGCAAGTGAGAAAATGTTAATGGTGAAAGGAAAGCTGTGGCTTTCAGGGAGAGTGATCAGGACTCTCCATGTTGTTGTTCCAGTCCTAGCAAACATAATAATCCTCCTGTCCACCCAAAGCATGTACATGTCTACAGTCAGCGCTGGGCCAAGAATAAAATACAGCTGAACGTGAAGCCTGCAGGTAAACATGCTGAGAGATGAGTGCTGTTGACTGAGGTGACACGCTTCAACCACAGACACTGCAATTAGGTGTGGTAGCTCATGACTACTGTTACAACCAGTGAAAGGCTGAAGTAGGATTGTCTCCAGCTCAAATTCAGCCTCAGCTGCCCAGTAAGATCCTTTCACAAAAAAAAATTAAAAATAAAAAAATGGTTCTTTAGTTCATATTGTTTTTATTAGAAACAGTGATCATTGCAAACCCTAGGGTGATGACAGCTACCAGACACCAGGTCTGTTCTGAGCAATTGTTTCATCTTTGTGACTTTACTTTGTGCTGACCCCTCCATTTTACAGATGGGAAAACTTGGGCTGAAGATAATTCTTATTGTCTCTCCAATGGATATTTATGTCTATTCAAAATTGCTATCTTGAATCCTAATTTCCAAGTGGCAGGGCCAGGAGATGCAGATTTTAAGGGTAGTTGGTTGACAGGCCTTCCTGGAAGGGATCAACAGCTGTACAGCAGGTATCATAGAAACCTCGACTGCTCCTCTCACAGGGCATGTGGAGTAATCAGGAGAGAGCCCTTACCAGAAACCAACTGTGTCTGTCCTTAAATGTCGAATCTGCTTTCGGAAATAGAAGACAAGATTACTTTGTTCACACCACTCAGTCTATGATGTTCTAGGACCTCAGCCTGAAATGTAAAGTTAAATAATTTCATTTCATTCAAACAGTTGGTCAAGTAGCAGAACCAAGAAAAGGACCTGTGTCAATTACTTCACTATAAACTCAGTCTTCTAATGGGACCCCTTTTGTTGCACTGAGATTGAAGACGGACTAATTGAAATTTCCCTTTTAAAGTTGACTTTCTTGGCTGGAGAGATGGCTCACCAGTGCTTCTTTGCTCTACTATGGAACCAAAACCCAGTTCCATCATCCACCCAGTGGGTGACTCATAGCAGCAGTAATTCCAGCTCCAAGAAATCAGATGCCTTTCTCTGGCTTATGTAGGCTCCTGCACACACACACACATGCACACACACACACACACACACACACACACACACACATCATGCACATACCATACACACACTATATACATACCACAGACACATGCACATACACCATACAAATAAACACACACATGAGCACACATACCATACACATCACACACACACAGAGACACACTGACCCCATACATACACAGTACACACATAAACACACACACACACTTAAAAGTATAGTAAATCCTGAATAGAAAAGTGCCTTTTCCTGAGGCAATTTCATCCCTACTTCCCAGTCCTGTCTTCCCTCCTTGATTTCCTTTTCTATTGCCTCAGCCTTCTTCATTTTTATGTAAAAACTGAAAAACAGAACTTTGAAAACAAGTAGAAAAAAGAATTTGTAATTCGTGAGTAGTTGCAATTTAATTAAATTCTGTCTTCTTCCTGCAACTTTTATAGGAGAAGATATGGTCTTGGGCTTTATTGTACAATAAAATCTTGATTTTTAATTCCTTAGGGCAGGCTTCCTTTTAAAGCTTCCCATCTGTTTGTTGCTTGTAGAGAGTGGCCATAGATCATTGGGTTGGTAAAGTGGGACATTCTAGAATGGACACTGGAGCCAAGAAAATAATATGTAACTTGTTTCTTAGGTAGGACACATAGCCCCAAACTGTCTTACATGTGTGAGACAAATTATATATAGCTTTATTATCACCATAGCATTTTCTACCACTTAAGGCTTATAAATATGAAAAAAATAAAATAGTGCATGAGACAGAAGTCCTTAAAGTAACTGTTTTGTGCACAGGCATTGCAGGATATTTGATCACTCTGAATCCTCAAGATTGTGTCATTTACTGGAAAACCCTGTTTCTTATTGTGCTGTGGCTCAACCTTAGCATCCTCCCTTTAATCCCTCTGGATGCGAAACAGACACCTGCCTTCAATCACAAACAATGAAGGTAAAGTTAGTTTGTATAAGGAAGCATTCATGTTTGAAAGTGATGCCTAACTGAGTGGCAGACAAAGTGATGAATCATAGAAAGATTTGACAGAGTAGGATATTCGCCACTCCCACAAGAACAGAGAGAAAAGGGATAGTCAGAGGGGGTGGGGTGGGGTGGGGCAGAGGCAGTTTTATTTGGAGAGTTTTACAGAGACAGGTTTCAGAAAGAACAAGCTTGACATAGGTGAAGACAGAACAAATCCGAGAATGAAAAGGAGCTAGAAGATTAGGCCATCTTGCCAAAGTTAGAATGAGGCCAAGCAGACCAATTAAGTGAGAAGCTGAAAGAAGTCCCTTTGAACCAGTCAACATTGAGAAGAGTTTTGAGCCAGAACAGCTGAGTTGACCCGACAGTCAGAGTTCAGAAAGAGCTAGAAAGGGTGAGTTTATTCAGCAGTAAGTCTCAGAGCAGAGACGAAAAACGTTCTAGGCCTAGACTGCACAGAGACTGGAAACTTCCAGGACTAGGTTTAGGGTAGCAGATGGAGGCAGTAAACATCCATCTGAGATGAAAATTACATCAGGAGAATAAAACTTACTTTTACACACAGTACTATTGCACTGTTAGCAGGCCTGTCATTCCCACCATTGATTTTTCTACCATTGTAAATTTGGTCAGCTTCTGCACCAACACAAATGCCAAGTAAACATATTCTCTAAGTACAACAGTTGAGTTGAATGCGAAGCTTTTGGGTCACCCCCTGGGTCAGTCTGCCTTCTTCCTTAACAGTCACTGCCTACTCAATAGATAGAAACCTTCTGAAACTATTCCTGCTGTGATGGGTATATTGGAGAGCAAGCTTTATACAGCGTGGTATTTTCCCTCAGTGACCTTATAATCTCACTGGAAGGTAAACTCATAAGCTGTGAATAAGTCACTAACAATGAAATACTTTCTGAGATCAATTTCAAAAGCATTCACAAAACCAGCCAAGGTCAGGAACCACCCTGGAGCTCAAGGCCTAGATGACTCATAAGTCTAAGGTGTTGTTTTTGCTCCATCTCATGAAATATTACAAGGACTGAGTAAATTAATATGGCAATATGTAAAAACACTTCCTGATAGCATGTTGTGTCAGTGACCTTTGCAGCTTCTACTTCCCGATACCATTTTGGGTCGGCAAATTCTACTGCTTCTAGAAAAGGGAGCCTTGTTACATCCCAGTGTGTCAGTGGTCATCATGCAAGAGGGGATCACTCAGTTTGAGCTTCCAAAAACTTAGGGTTTAGATGAGAGGAACTTTTTGAGTTTAGGACATTGCATGTGAAAAAGGACAGGGCATGCTTTATTTTTACTCTAATGTTACAGTAAATGATGGATCTTCTTTGTTCCTTCTCACTAGAGTTCCAGGTAAAGCTGCTAAAACTGCAATCTCTTCACAATGACAAGAGGTAAATTCACTGGCTCTAACCTAAGTCACTTGGACAGTGGTTTCTAACAATTATAGCACTGGAAGAAACAGCTACAACAGTGCTGGGGTCAGGCATTTTATGTGTTTTATTGAAATAGATTATCTCTATTTGTCTCAACAGCATAAAGAAAGGAAGGGCACTGTTTATGATCATTTAGCTAGAAAACAGTGGAAATGGGATATGAATACATGGGGTTAGCCCCAGAGTGTCCGTTGATTTAATGGGGACAGGAAGATGCTTGCAATTATGTAGCCTAGGGAAGTGTTTCAGGAAACACAGAATAGGAGTGCCTTTATCATCTTTAGCCTACTTTCTTGTCTGTCCCTGTGTAAGCAAAGTTCTGGTGCTGATAACCCAGGAAACAGAATTTATTAACCAATCAGATGATTCAAAAGACCTGAGTCAAATATATGGATTTATAAAGCTAGTGCAGCCAGAAGGAATTTCTCCATGATAACAGAATATCTTTAGTATGTTACAGCTAGTTTAAAGGCGTGAGAATTTGGGGTACAGCTGTCTTCCTCACACGTTCACCCTGCTTGCACCCACCTACTTCCCTAACCTTGTCTCGGGACTGACTTTCCAGTGCATTTTCCTGTTTAGCTGCATACAAGGTGTACACAGGAGCAGAGAAACCTGAAGGCCCATTGCAGGGCATGACTCTTAGGTTGCAGAGCATGGGCAGAAGCGGCTCAGATGCCTCTCCAGTAACATCACACATCACACGCCATCCATCATTTGGTGCTCTTGACCCAGAAGAAGCTATTTGGATGCCATGGCTAGAGCTTTCACAAAAGTAAACAAATAAAATTAATGAAGCATGGTGTGAGTCTCTGCCTGTGTGTCTCTCCATCACAGCGTCATATGGCAGGGATGATAGGGGCAGCCAAAGCTGCTGAGCCCAGAGAAGAACAACTTGCAGGATAGTGTTGTAGACTCGTAGCAAGTGATGTCTTTGATCAGGCGGAAATAACAGTGTCTTGTGAATTGGAAAAGTGTCTGTTTAAGTATGCCTTGATCTTTGCCAAGAATAGCATTGGCTTATTCTTTGTAAAGACTTATTTGATGTTATCTGTATGAATGTTTTGCCTACATGTGTGTCTGTGCACTATGGGTGTGCAGTGCTCCTGCAGTCCAGAAAAAGGCACCAGATTCTCTGAAACTGGAACTAATGATGGTTGTGAACTGCCTTGTGTGTGCTGAGACTACAACCTGTGTCCTCTGGAAAGGCAGCCAGTGCTCTGAACCACTGAGCCATTCCTATTTGTTCTTTATAATAAAGATGCTATATATACTATAAAAATATAACATTTTATATAAATACTATATTATATAATATAACATATACTATAAAACTATAAGCTATTTTGTAACAAAGGAAGGAGACATACGGCCAATCTGAAATCTCTTCAGAATTTAGAACATGCTATTACATAGTTGATTATGCTTTCTTTGAGTCTGCTGAGTTTTATTTACTGTCTTCTTAAATATATCTCCAACTTATATTTAAATAATTCTGAGATAACTTAGATTTACAGTGTTAGATATTCATCATTATCTGGGACATGTACGGTTTTGGAATTTGCTGTTTGTAAGTACATTTTGGAAAATTTGAGACAATGCCAGAAATCTTACACTAGATTATTTTGTGATCATTTAATCAAACATAATTTCTAAATCATTGCTTCTGTAAATGAGTAGAAAAAGACTTAATAATTGTGCCTGTGTGTCTGGTTCTCCATGACCCTTTGGAACATTTGTTGGGAAGAACTCATAATGGTCAGCAAAACTCACCTACATACAACCAGTTTATAAACTTTCCCATTGTCCAGTAAGGTTAAGGAAGCAGTCCATTGCACACCACTGGCAGGCAGAAGCACAAATCCTCAGGACTCCTGTTTATTCATGTCTCTCTTCCAAAGAAGATTCATAGAGGGCTGGAGAGATGACTCAGCAGATAAAAGCACTGACTGCTCTTCCAAAGGTCCTGAGTTCAAATCCCAGCAACCACATGGTGGCTCACAACCACCCATAATGAGATTTGATGCCCTCTTCTGGTATGTCTTAAGACAGCAAAAGTGTACTTACTTATAATAATAAGTAAATCTTAAAACAAGAAAATAACAATTAATTGAACATACAGCCCCTCCTTAATCATTGACACCCACATTTATTCAGGACAGTGGATATCTTTTGCTGCTGTCATCACTTCGTGTCTAAGTAAGATAAAGCATTTGTAAAGTTATTAAAAACTGGTGGCAAACTTCAATGAGTAATCATACATTTGAGAAAATAGCCTATAGAAGACCAGATTTTATGGTGCTAGTAAAACAGTTAAATAATTAATATTCTTTTAAAGAGTTCTTTATTTTATGTGTATGAATTTTTGCCTATATGTATGTATGCATGTTTGAATGTATATATGAACCACGTGTGTGTTTGGTAACCACAGATAAAAATAAGGCATTGTATCCCTTAAACTGAGGTTTCAAATGTTTGTAATTCACCACATGGGTACTGAGATTCAAACCTGAATCCTCTGTAAAAGCAACAAGTACTCATAAACTCTGAACCATCTCCAGTCCCCAATTAATCTTTATAATGTAGATATTTTGGAGCCATTAAGAGCTTCTAGATTCTTCGATTACTTCCAATATATGAAATAAAAAAATATAGAAATAATACATGAGAATTTTTTAGCAGAGTTCTTCTAAATCAAGGCATTTTAAAATCATTTTCTATGTTAAACTATCATCATGTTTTTAGATTTATTCTAAATGTAGATGTCTAACCTACTTGGAACATATTTTTTGAAACTTGTATGAAAGAAATACCAAATAACATTTTCCTAATAATCTTCCTAACATCACTCAGTAAACACTCCTTTAAAAGTATTAAGCACATAAATAAACGTCATACTTGTCTGTGTTTCCTTGCCCAGAAGTCATCTCATTTAGGGGATATTCCCCTAAATTCAAGCTACATTTTTGACCAGGAAAGGTGCTGCTTGTGTTATGTCTAAATCTTCATCAAAAGGAAGTATATTTTAGCAGAGGTTTTCTGCTTGTGCCTTCTTCTTTTCTTTTTCCTACAATTTATTTATTCAGTTTACATTCCAAGCAACCCCCTTTCTTCCAGTTCCCCTCACACTGCCCCTCCTCCAAACCCTGTTCTCTTCACCTCTGAAAAGGGGCAGGTCCCCCCTGGGTACTAAGCCACACTGGCACCTCAAGTCACTGAAGGACTAAGTATATCCTTTCCAACTGAGGCTAGACAAGGCAACTCAGGAGAACAGGATCTACAGGCAGGCGGCAGAGCCAGGGTAAGCCCCCTCTCCAGTTGTTGGAGGACGCCCATGATGGCCAAACTGCACATCTGCTAGTTATGTGTGGGAGAGGTCCAGCCCTTATATGCTCTTTGGTTAGTAGTTCAGTCTCTGGGAGCTCCAAGGGTCCAGGTTAGTTGGCTCGGTTGGCCTTCTTATGGAGTCCCTTTACCCTCCAGGTTCCTCAATCCTTCTTCCAATTCTACAATATTTTCTGAGCTCCTTCTGGTGTTTGGCTTTGATCAGTTGCTAGGTGATGGATGGAGGGATGGAACTGAATGGAAGAGGGATCAGGAAACAGAACAGGGCAGATCAGGTAGAGGGAGAGTCACAGAGAGAGAGAGAGGGGTGGCTGGGAGAGTAGATAGAAAGGGGGCTGGGGGACAGGCATCTCTAGCACGTGCCAGGGACCTGGGATAGGGGAGCCTCCAGGGAGTTTATAGTGTGACTCTAGCTGAGACTCCTAGCAGTGAGGGATATGGAGCCTAAAGTGGCTACCTTTTGTGGCCAGGCAGGACTCCCAGTGGAGGGACAAGAACACCAACCAACCCACATTGCCTTTGGCCCAAAATTTGTCCTGCCTATAAGAAGTACAGGAACAAAGATGGAATAAAGATGAGGGAATGGCCAACCAAGGACTGGCCCAACTTGAGATCCATTTCACAGAAACAAACCAATTCCTGACACTATTAATGGTACATCTCTACTTTTATGCATACTAGGTACTTATGTGTGCATCTATCCTCATCAAACATGTACATATATAGGCATGCTTACTTGTATGCATAGTACATGCGTATATTATATATGTGCATATATAGTTTGTCAATTTTTGTTTTGATATACATTGGATCTTTAATGAGTACACATTATTTTAATCTATATATTTTAATACTTTAAAGCAGTGTCTATTCATGATTCTTTTAGGTATGAGACTTTTAATTTTCTAGATGAATTTCTGAATATTATTATTCTGTTATTATTTATATATTATAAATGTATTATATATTATATATAAATATACAATTACAATATTATTATTGAGTAGGTTATTTTGTGTGCAGTGTATGTGTGGGTACACATACCAAAAGTCAAAGGACAGCCCTGTGGAGTTGATTTTCTCCTTCCACATTTAAGTCACTTGAAATCAGGTTGTCAGATCCATGTAGCATGTGCCATTCTGAGCTGAGCCATTTCAACAGATGGATCTTTTAAAAGTATTTCCTGTTCATTTCATTCCTAGACATGGTATCTAGGTCTAGGATTGAGTGAAAGTCAAAGAAGTTCAAAACTGCCATGACTTAACTCTGAGGGGCATCTTTCTCTTCCACAGGATAGAACTTCATGAAGACCAAGTATGACAGCTCTGCCATGTAGTCCACAGGACTCCTGACTCCTTCTCATTTTCTACCACCAGTCTTTGAAAACTATGTGATATGTTCTTCATCACTGACATCTCCTCTCTTAAAATTTGAACCTACAATGTGAATTCTGGTCCTCACTACAGTAGATCACTGTAGGCATAGCTAGTGTTGTGCCTGGATATCCTATCAGAAAGCATTTTAGGAACTGATACAGAACAATTCTGCTTGTATTTGTCTGAATTTTTATTGCTGGAACAAATTGTCTCAAGACAAATGAAACTTCCTTCATTATTGGAAACCATGAGACAAAACAGTAGAGCATTCTACAACTGTGGAAGAGGAGGGGGAAGGGGGCCAGAGTACAGCTATCAGCTTCTCCTACGGCAGGTGCATCACAGTGGTAGTGGCTGTCATAAACACACAGCATTTTCACACACCTTTTCTTATGATTGTGTGAATACAGTGAAAAATCCTCCTTGATTTGAGAAAGTCTTCAGAAGTTCCATCCAATGATATGAAGACCTACGCCATTGTCTAATTAATAAAATAACTAAGATGAGTTGATATATCCAACAACTCACAGAGTTTGAGAGCCAAGATCAATCCAATGCAGTGCCATCAGGGACAATTCTGCATTCTTTGCCTGTTTCAGCTTTTCATGATATCTAAGAATAAGGAATTCTGTGTCAAATGGGTCTTCGTTCCTTGGTTCTAGCAATAACAATGAGCTGTCAGAATCCTGGAACACTGAAACTCACCTTACCTTCTCCTGGTCCTGAACATCATACTTGTCCATGTCTCCTTGCCCAAAAGTCTTCTCATTTAGGGGATATTCCCCTAAATTCAAGCTACATTTTTAACCAGGAGAGGTGTAGCTTGTGTTATGTCTAAATCTTCATCAAAAGGAAGTGTATTCCAGCAGAGGTGTTCTGCTCATGCCTGCTTGTTGTTTAAGAGTAAACAAGAAGATAAATATAAAAGGCAAGCAAAGAAATAACCTACAGCTCTCTGTAATAAAAAGTATTGCCTTTCCCCCCTGCTTTTCCACCTATTCCCTTCTCACTTCCTTCTGCAAGATGTAAGATGTAAGATGGATTGATTTGCATGGGTGTTGCAGTTAAATCACCCATTCTGCCACTTCAAGTGTTCAACCCCTTTCCAAGTCGTTAATCTCAACTATGAGCTGATAGGAATTGGACTCTAAAAACAGGCTGTCTGCCAAAGGAGATATCCCCAGGCAAATGCTTTGAATAGTTTTACCTAGCAAGCCATGTTTGTTTGGTTGGTTTTTTTAGACAAACCAAATCAAAACAAAAACAACAATCTGTTTTCCCCCATAGACTGATAAAGTGGCCCAGAACGTGCTGGAGTTGAGATGAAAATAAATCACTATGGACACTTTGCCTACTTGCAAAATCAAACTAATGGCTACGAGGGAAATGCATGGAAGCCCAGGAAAAGTTCAGTGACACATTGTTGTGCAAATACTCCTACCTAGAGTCACACAAACCCAACTATGTCTCAGTGCTTGTCCTCATCTATGGTACTGTAAGATAGCACAGCGAGTGGACTCAGCAGCGGGGCACAAGCTGTGCACACTTGCCATGTAATTTCTCCTTTCTTCCATCACTTTAGTTACTTCATTTGTCTCTTCAAGGCTTTGTTTTCTCATTTTTAAATTGGGGACAATAATAATAATTTCCTAGGAAGTGCTGTAAGCATTAATTAGATAGCACAATTACAGGTAATAAATCATAGTGGAATCATTAAATAGTAACTGCAATAAAATATTTTTATTATTGCTACTAACATTTCTACCATCTAAATATGCTCCCTAACCTCTGTGGACTCCAAACAGTATAAGATGATATAGATATGTTCATTCTTAGTATATGGATAGTATCATTTAGGAGAGAATTTTGTCTTTTTGCAATATCAGAATTTATTAACCAATAATAAATTCATAAGCTATATTGAATAGTGTGACCTATTGCTTGCCAATTAATACCAAAATCAATTGGTTGCTGGATATATGCAATAATTGATTCCTTTGTTTATGCCTTAATTATTAATACTCTCAGATCATATGCTATACTATATATGCACACATGCATACTCACACAAGTATGTATTATAGAATAGCTAAAAAGGGGTTAAGGAAACTGGGGAGTTCTAAGGGACCTTACTGGAGTCTGAAACAGAGAGAAGAGAGATGCATAGAAGCAAAGTGAGTCACGCTGGTGCTAGCAGCCATATGAAGAATCTTTAGAGTAAAAGAGAAAAGCAGGTAGCCTCACCACACAGCTGAGCAGTGCCCTAATGTCTCCTGAGCAGGTAAAGTGGTCTTATTTAGAAACACTAAGTTTAGTGTGCTTTGTTATGCAGCAATAACTAGCTGATACAGATTTATATGATTTTCCTACACAAATTGCTTTCACTTAAACAATTTGAATACCTGGAGTAATGTTTGTATGCACTTCTTTATAGTACATATGCTAGATATTGGCACCAGACCTTTCTGTCTTAGCTTGCCAAGTTACTATTCAAATGAAGAGATTTTTTTCTTGGAAAGGAAGACAGCTACAGCACACACACAGACAATAAATGATGTGATCTTACGAGGAACAGGGCAAATCTTTAATTCCTGTTGATGTATTCTTGAAACTCAGTGAGAAAAAAAGCAGTTTGCACTGATATTATCAAAGTAAGTCAAATGCAAGTTTAATTTAAATCAATAGAATTCTGAGGTGCTATTTATCACAGCGTGGCTCCTGAGGCTCAGCCTTGGAAGATCAACAGCAGGTGGAAAACAGGGCCAAGAAAGGTTCTATTGTGCTTACTCTTAGGTAATGACAATCATCTCTGCTCTGCAGATGACCTGGGAACCACAGCCCCTAGACTGGAGGGGGACACCTAGGCAAGAACTGGATGATCCCATATTCTTCCCATAGGAATGAAAAGTGCAACAATATTGAGGGGGGTGAGAAAAGCATAAACTAAACAATTTGAAGATCAGAAGTCGTTGTATGCATTTTTAATAGTACATATGCCTCAGACATTTCTGTCTCAGTTTGCCAAAATTGTTGCTGAAATACTACTTTGGGGCCATTGAGATGTCTCAGTGGATTAAAGCACTTGCCACCAAGTCTGATGACTCCAGGACTCACACTGTAAGGAGAAAGAACCAACTCTTAAAAGTTGTCTTCTGACCTCTTCCACTTTTCCAAGTGCACTTGCACACACATGCTAATGAATAGAATTTAAAATAATAAGGAACAAAAATAGTAAAAGTTTAGATTTATTTTCACATCAGAATAAAAAGAAAGAAGAAATGGAGAGAAAGAGAGAGAAGGATGGAGGGATGGAGGGACGGAGAAACTTACTTTATATAATCAATCTGAAATCTTTTTACAAACTAGGAACCACAGAGACATTGAGCGTTAAAAGATAAACTTCTTTGAGTCCTAGCATAAGGAAAACTATTGTGAAAAGACCAGGATAGTGTCTCTCAAAGATCTGAGAATGCCTGTAAACCAGAGCTCTGTTAAGAAAATATGAACACATTATTTTTAATTTTCATCTTCCTTCTTTCTTTAAGGCATTGTAGTCAGTTTTACCCCCTCATTCAGTGACTAGGTCTTAGTAAAGCTCAAAACTTTTTCAGTGGTGTTATTTTTATCTTTACTTTTCCTTGCCAGTATGAACCACTTGTTGATAATGTACACATCATTAAATTCCTCGTTCACCATGATATTTGTGATGAAGTTTCTCTTATCCCCTCACAAGGTTACTTATGTCATTTTAGAATGCATTTGATTATAAAGATACCTTTATTAAGTTATTATTTTACAGACTTCATACATGCATAACATACACACAGCCTTCTGTTCTTTACTGTCCATGTCTTATCTCCTTTGTTTCTTACCTTTCCACACCAAGTCCCATCCTTCCTTCATGTCTCACTTGCTTTTTGACAGGTGGGTTTAGCTGGATAATAGAGCTATCCACTGGAGCATGAACAACTCACCAAAAACTAAATTACTAAAGAGAATGAGTTCCTCTCTTCCATCAGCCATTGGCTGCTTTTTGCTTCCCTAGGCAGTGCGTTTCCCATATGCATCCACTCAGTCCTATGCAAACCCTACATAGGCAACATCAGCTACTGTGAGTGTGTAAAAGCCACAATCATGCCATGCCCAGAAGACAGCATTTCACTGTGCTTTTTCCTACTGTTTGTTCTTACATTTGTTCTACTCCAGCCACCCCATGTTCCCTAAGCCATAGAGGGAGTGATATGACAGTCATGGTTAACCTTGAACACTCAACAGTCAGTTGTTTTTAGCATCTTGACCATCCATGAGTATCTGCATTAATCACTATTGAAAATAGAAGCATCTTCGAGCAAGGCTTACAAGAGCACTTATTCTATGAGTATTTTAAATTCAGTATCTGTGAGACAATTTGACAACACGTCCTTCAACAAAACTAAAATAGCACGTTCATCCCTAACACCTACAACCACTCCAATCATGGGCCTTTGGCAAGGTGCACAATAAAAAATAAAAACTCTGTCATTTAAGGACAACCTCATATCTGAGGAAGAAATCCATTGGTTACCCCATCACTGCCATGCCACTATTGTACCAGCAAGCTTCTCTTACTCCGTTTCTAGTGCAGCACACAAGATCTAAAGCTGCGGAAGTCCATTGCTGACTTTTCTTTCCTAGATGCATGTCTCAAACCTCTAGTGCTATAAAGTTAACCTGAAGGCAGGAAGCTTCCAGTTCAGTTTGGGCAAGCTTTCTCTGTGTTCTACAACCAATGTGTATGATATGTTTCTCATACTACAGGGATACATGCATGTCCATTGCTGACCTCTTCATAATAGACAGGAAATGAAATCACCCCAGATGTCCATCGACAGAGAGGTGAATAATGAATACATAATGGACCTTTGTTCAGCCTAAAAACTGGAATTATGAAATTTTAAGGAAAATGGGTGGAACTGTAAAAATTATATTAAACAAGATAATTCAGACCAAGAAAGTCAAACACCATATGTTCTTTTACATGTAATGAGAATCTTCAAAGCTTTAGATTAGTCTGTTTAAATTGGAATGTCTACATGTCTCTGTTTTTTCATTCCTCAAACATAAATCCAAAATTCTGTTCTATTGTTGCAACCTTGCTGGTTGTTTCTTACTACCTCTGATGTCATTCACAGAGGCAACAGGTTAGTTATTCCATTAGTGTCTACACTCTTTGATTTGCTCATGCACATCTCTTTCCACAACTCCCGGACCTATTCTTACCCTCCATGGATGAGATGATAATCATTCCCACATTAAGGGCATTCAACATTCCATTGACAATCTCTCCTGAAAACACCTTCACAGATACACCCAGCAGGAGCATTTCGCAAGATGTCTGGCCTTCTGTGATCTATGCAGATTGACACGTAAATTTAACTGCCATCAACACCGCTTAGCTAATATCAACTTCATAACTGTCAGCTTGCATTTGTACAGTCCAAATATAATTTTACCATACGAACCCAAATTCTAATGATTTTACTTAAATATCGCTAGTGGATTTTCATCTTTCATGGAGTAATTTACAAGTGTTTTGAACATAATTGGTAGTTTAGCCTTTACAACAAGGCTTCAAGATAAATTTCAGTCTCATTTGGAACACATTCCGGTCAGCCGGTACTATTACAAAGGAACCTGTCTGCATTTCTTGGCTTCATCGTTGAATATCATATTCCATGTTCTTGTACTTGCTAATGTTCATTTACATGGCACTCTTCTCTTCCATCTGGTTATGGAATGGATTAAGGATGAATTTTTCCATAACACAAGTCATGTTATTAGTGTCATCATCCTTAAATGTCTCAATTTTGCCATTTATTCCTTTATTAGAACTTTATGGCACACTACACTGAATTACAGCGCTTTAACACTGAATTTCAAGTATCCCGTCTCTGGCATAAGACCTGACCTTTGCTATTACTGCTTTATTCCAAGCAGAAGTTTTGTGACCCCAATTGGTTATCATTCACGATATTGTGATATCTTAGCTTGTATCAAGGTGATACAAGCATACATGACTTTATATTATTTACTGTTTTCTTTCAAAGCTGTGCTTGGCTCATTGACTTTAATAAGACAAGGAGTAACAACGTGATTACTTCTCTGTCTTCATCCCTTCATCTCCGAGCTAGTCATTCAGTTCCATAACTTTCCTGGCAATGGGAACTTTCACATTGTGAAATTGAAGTTATAGGTTCAAATCACTGGCTAAATCAGTGTTTATCTTACTTGATTTAAATTTCTACATTATGAATATTTATTTCAGCCTGGACCTAAAAGTGGATTCCATTTATAGTCTTATATTTTCAGAAAAGGGCAGGCCTCCCATGGATATCAACCAACCATGAGATATATAGTTACAATAAGACTAGGCACATCTGCTCATATTGAGGCTAAATGAGGCAAACCTAATAGGAGGAAAGGGATCCCAAAAAGGGGGCAAAAGAGTCAGAGACAGCATCCAGTATTAGGAGTCCCACAAGAATATACACAACCTTAATATATAAGCAGAGGGCCTAGGTCAGACTCATACAGGCTCGCCGATTGTCAGTTCAGTCTCTGAACCCAAGTTAGCAGATTCTGTGGGCCATTTTCTTGTGATTCCTTGACTTCTTCGGCTCCTACAATCTTTCCTCTCCCAACTCTGTCTGACATTTGGCTGTGGGTCTCTGTATCTGCTCTCATCAGTTGTTGGATGAAGTCTCTCTAATTATCATTTTGGAAAGCTCTAGTCTAAGAGTATAGCAGAGTGTCATTGAGAAGAATTTCATTGTCTTACTTTTTTGGGCAGTGGTGTTTGGTTCCATCCTAGGTATCTGGATTATCCAGTCTATGGTTCCTAGCCCTCCAGGTAGCGTCAAGCCTGGGCTCTGTCTCCAGGCATAGGTCTCAAGTTGAAAAAGTCATTGGTTGGCCACTCCCACAAGTTTTGTACTATCTTTACCTTAGCACATAATACAGGCAGAACAAAGGGTAGGTGGACAATTTTGTAACTGGGTTGTTGTCCCAATCCCTCAACTGCAAGTCTTGCCTGGCTACAAAGGATGGCCAGTTGAGGCTCTGTATTTCCCATTACTAGAAGTGTTCACTATGGTCACCCTTGTAGATTCCTGGGAGTTTCCATTGCACTAAGTTTCTATCTCACCCTCTAAATGAGCCCCCAGTTTCAGTTATCTCTCCCAGTACTAACTTCCTCCCTCTGACCTTGCACCTGACCCATCCTGTTCCTATCCCTACCCACCCTCAATCCACCTACAAAATTGATTCTACTTTCCCTTCCCAGGGAAATCGATATGTTCCCACTTGAGCATTCCTTGTTACTTTGCCTCACAGGGTCTGTGAATTGTAGCATGGTTATCCTTTACTTTATAGCTAATATTCACTTATAAGTGTGTACATAACATGATTGTCTTTCTGGGTCTGAATAACTTCATTCTGGATGATATTTCTCTGGTTCCATCCATTTGCCTTCAAATTACATAATGTTGTGTTTTTGACAGCCGAGTAATACTCCATTGTGGAAATGTACCATATTTTAGTTATCCAGTCTTCAATTGAGGGACATCTAGGCTCTTTTTGAGTTTCTGGCTACAATGAATAAAGTGTCCATGAACATGGTTCAGTCAAGTGTTCCTGTGGTAGGATGGAACAACTTTTAGGCATATGCCCAGGAGTGGTATAACTGGATCTTGAGGGAGATGAAGTCCAAATTTTCAGAGAAACCAACACATTGATTTCCAAAATGGCAGTACAAGCTTGGACTGCCACCAGCAATGGAGGAATGTTTCCATGGCTCTACAACCTCATTTGCAAAAGTGGTCACTTGTGTTTTTTAGTATAACCACTGTAACAGTTATAAGATGAAATCTCAGGCATTTTGATTTGCATTTTTCTGATGGCTGAAGATGTTGAATACTCCTTTAAGTGTTTTTTGGACATTTGAGATTCCTCTGTTGAGAATATTTTGCTTATATTGCTACTCCCCATTTTTAATTGAATTATTTGGTTTGTTGGTATCTATCTTCTTGAGTGTTTTATGTATTTTGGATATCAGTTCTCTGACAGATGTGAAGTTGAAATTTTTTTCATTCTGTAGACTGTTGTTGTGTCC
This sequence comes from Mus pahari, assembly GCF_900095145.1. Classification (NCBI taxonomy): domain Eukaryota; kingdom Metazoa; phylum Chordata; class Mammalia; order Rodentia; family Muridae; genus Mus; species Mus pahari. The sequence continues at coordinate 80,319,183 of NC_034608.1, read as the reverse complement.
TATTGACAGTGTCCTTTGCCTTAAAGGAGATTTTCAGTATCATGAGGTCCCATTTATTAATTGTTGATCTTAGTGCCTGAGCTATTGGTCTTCTGTTCAGGAAGTTGTCTCCTGTGCAAATGTGTTAAGGCTATTCCCCACTTCCTCTTCTGTCAGGTTCAGTGTGTCTGGTATTCTGTTGAGGTTTTTGATTCACTTAACATTGAGTTTTGTGCAAGATGATAGATATGGATCTATTTGAATTCTTCTATATGCCAACATCCACTTAGTCCAGTAACATTTGTTAAAAATGCTATCTTTTTATATTATATTTCTGGCTTCTTTATCAAAAATTAAGATGTTCATACTGTGTGGGCTTATGTCTGCGTCTTCAATTCAATTCCCTTTATCAACCTGACTGTTTTTATGCCAATACCATGAGGCTTTTTATCAGTATATCTCTGTAGTGTAGCTCGAAATCAAAGTTATTTTATTGTACAAGTTTCAAATATCCTGGATAGTCTTTTTGTTGTTGTTTTCTTTTGTTTTTCATATGAAGGTGAGAATTGTTCTTTCAAGATCTCTAAGAATTGTGCTGGAATTTTGCATGCAATGAAATTTAGTAATTGAATTGAATTTGTAGATTGCCTTTGTTAAAGATCCATTTTTATTATGTTAATCCTACTGATCCATGACCATGGGAGATCTTTCTGTCTTCTCGTATTTTCTTTAATTTCTTTCATCAAAGACTTTAAGTCCTTGTCCTACAGGCCATTCAATAACTTGATTGAGTTATACCAAGGTATTTTATATTATTTGAGGCTATTGTGAAGTGTTTCTCTGATTTCTTTCACAGCCTGTTTGTCATTTGTATAGCAGAGGGCTACTGGGTGTTGTTTGGTCTCATTTGTTTGTTTGTTGTTGTTAATCTTGTATACTGCCACTTTGTTGAAAGTGCTTATCAGCTGTAGCAGTTCCTTTGTAGAATTTTGGTGTCCTTTATGTATACTGTAACATTATCTGCAAATACCAATATTTTGACTTCATCCTTTCCAAATTTTTATCTCTTTACTCTCCTTTAATTGTCTAGTGAAATTTTATTTTTTTAATTGCTCTAGCTAGGATTTCAAGTACTATATTGAAGAAATATGGAGAGAGTGTACAGCCTTGTCTTGTTCCTGCTTTTAATGGATTTGCTTTTAAGTTTTTCTTTAACCAATGTATCAGTTTCTTCTATCATATCTCCTGTGTCAGAAATTCTCCCTGCCATCTCTTGTGTTCTATTGGTGAAGCTTGAGTCTGTAGTTCCTATTCGCTTACATAGATTTTCCATCTCCAAGATTCCCTCAATTTGTGTTTTCTTTATTGCTTTTCTGTTCCATTTCCAAATCTAAAATAGTTTTCTTCCTTTCCGTCACCTGTTTATTTTTGGTTTCTTGGCTTTCTTTATGGAACTTCTTCATGACCTACAATTGTTTGGATTTCATGAAGGTATTTATTAATTTCCTCTTTCATAAAGTTTTTTTTAAGTTCATTTTCTTGTGCTTCAGCTGTGTTGAAACCTTCAGTGGCTGCTGTAGTAGGACAGCTGGGCTCTGATGGTGCTATACTGCCCTAGCTGTTGTCAGTTATGTTCGTCCACTGGTGCTTAAGCATCTTTGGTTGGGATGAATATACATAGGTCTAGGTTCCAGTTTCTGAGTTTACCTTTTATGGATAGATGGTCTGTTCTTTGGTTTCTGTTTCCACTTTGGTCTCCTGTATGGTCTGTGTTTCTGGCAGCTGGCATGACCTCAGGTTCATCTGTAGTGCCAGTGAAATGTTAGTGATCCCCCAAACATACACAGGAGCCAGTCTGGTGCAACTGCAGGGTCTTTATTCTCCTGGAGCTAGATTGCCCCTCCCCCTAATGCACCACTGTCATGCAGGACAGTTTTCGTGGTGGAAGAGCCCCGAATGACTATCATGGCAAGGCTTTATACTAAGCAGCAAGCAGGGAATACTTGTGCAAGCATCTAACTGGAAAGCTCTTTTTTTTTCCTGTTTAATTTTCTTAAAAAATTATTTATTATTATTTTCTTTATTTACATTTCATATGCTATCCTGAAAGTTCCCTATACCCCACCCCAACCCCTGCTCTCCTACCCACCCACTCCCACTACTTGGCCCTGGCCTTCCCCTGTGCTGGGTCATATAAAGTTTACAAGACCAAGGGACCTCTCTTCCCAATGATGGCTGATTAGGCCATCTTCTGCTACATATGCAGCTAGAGACTCTAGCTCAGGGAGTACTGGTTAGAAAGCTGTTGTGTTATTAATTAACATGATTGGCTGGTGCTGGGAGTCACATCATAAACTTAACTTCTGCTTCCCTCTGCATTGGTGGTCACACGGCAGGGGGTAGGCTTGTAAACCTGGGGATGCAGGTTTGCTGGGGGAATATCCTGGAGACACTAGTCTTGTTGAGGGTGTAACCTGGAAACTCTGCCCTTGTTGGGGATTAGCCTAGAGACTAGAGCTAGGCTCAGGTTTTGTTGGGGGGCAACTTGAAAACTAATACTAGATACCAGCCTGTTAGTCTACCTGAGTTCAAACTTAGGTCAGGTTCTCTAAAATGGAGTCTGAATTTAAAAGCTTTGGCATCTCACATCAGGGAGTCTTAGTAAGAGTTAGGGGCTGGATCAGGCAGCTAGGAGGGCTTTTACTGTAGCAGGAGGTCTCTGTTCTTCTGACAGATGTGGCCTGCACCCGAGCAGGGGATTTCTGCCAGTGTTGGGGCACGGACAGGGTATCAGCAGCTTGGGTCTTTCGGATCCAAATCTAGGGCATGGGAAAGTTCTGAGGGCAAGTGAGCCTCCCATCTCTTTGTCTTTTGGGGAAGATGTAATTTTTAAAAGCCTAAAAGGAAAACACATATTGATGTTTAATTAGTATTTAAATGTACTGAGAATATGATTTTTAAAACTGTCTGTCAAACAGGTGAGATAACTCAGTGAGTAAAGGTGCTGGTCTACATCTGTTTCTCTCCCTCTGGACCAGGCAGGCTGGATTGGAGGGAGAGAAGCTCAGCCAGGTATCAGGTGGGTGCAAGCAGGATCCTGGACACTGATGAGTGTGTGGGCAAAGACCACACAACCGGGAACAGCTTCAGAGAACTGGTTTGATTTAATTGGGAAGGAGGGGTATTTATTGCACCTGGATAGGTGATCAGGTCCTCTGGAGCAATGTTTTTTGTGGCCATGAAGAACTGCAAGCTCTGGGGTGGGAGGCTGCTTCGTCTGCATACCCAGGGCTGGAGGAAGGACTCTAATCAGGCCAAACAAGGAGTGAAGCCTAGTAACTGTCAGGGTATTAAATTCTTACTAGGGGTGAGAGTGGGGCAGCTAGCTTCTTGGCGTGCCAGGTTGGGGATGGGCAGAGAACCAACTCCTGCTGTCTTCATCTGAGGTATGGGGGTTGAAGCTCTCTTCAGCCCTTCCTCTGTAACTCAGGACTATTGTGGTCCCACAAAGAGGTACTTGCTGACAAATCTGATAGCATGAGTTTAAACCCTAGAAAACTCTGATCTCCACTTTTGTGACTTCTTCTTCCTCTTCTTCTTCTCCTTCTCCTCCTCCTCCTCTTCCTCCTCCTCCTCCTCCTCCTCTTCCTCC
>NC_034608.1:80313231-80315492 GCF_900095145.1 Mus pahari | reverse complement strand
CTCTCTCTCTCTCTCTCACACACACACACACACACACACACAACACCAGATAATTTCAAAATGCCTTGACTAGCTCAAAGACTGGTCAGTGGCTAGCATAAATTTCCCTCCTGTAATCCTAATTTAATGACCTCTAAAATCTGTATTTTATCTTTATTGTGCTGGCTCCTTCTGGGCAGCTCCCTTTTAGGGGCTGCATTCCTTCTCACCTACATTTTGGATGATTTCTCATTCTGCAGCTCTAAAACTGGTCATCTCCCTCCAAATCACGGTGATTCTCTTCTTCCTGCCTTCCAGATTCTAGCCTGTTCAATCTAAAAGTTCTGCTCCTCTCTCCCCACCCAGCCATTGGCTGTTGACTCTTTATTGATCAATCAAAAACCAATTGGAGACAAGGACCTTCAAGTTTGGACATGCAGATTCCAGATCAATTCAAAGCATTAGAACCAATCCCCAACATCAGGTGCTCAGTTTAATTTTCTTCCCTTCATAAATGACTCTTTTAATATTTAATACCTCAGGATTTAATCTTTCTTTGAAAATTCCAAGAATTTTATCAGGCTTCGAAGTGTTCAGTGTTGTGAAGAAAATTATTGATACACATCATTTAAAGGTAGAGCATTAAATGATCTTGTATTTCATATTTTAATCTTGAACTATATCTTTATATATTTGCTATATTTTCTTAACTTTGAGTCTTTTCCAGAGACTACAATTCTGTACCTACAGTGGACCTGCTACATCTGCTTTTTATAGTTTCATCTTCCAAGAACATTTGCAGCTTTCCATAATTCAGGATATTTTATTAATTTTTCTTTTATGTTCCTTCATATGGTTTATAGTACTTACTGTCACAATGCTCTCAATTGTGTCTTTATTTCTGTGTTGGGTTTTTATTTGATTTGCATTTCTTTGTGGAGTTTTGCCAGCTCACACATCCTCTTCTATTTCTTTCCAGCAATTACCTGATTTCTAACATTTGCAACTTGAATTTGCCTGTTTGCTTAAATTGTGATAATGTAGCTAGTTTTTATTCCTAAGTGATAACTTCTCCCAGAGCTTTGTCTTTGTCTGGTAACTTGTTTTGATTCCTACTTTATACATTTTTTTTTCCTTGTGGAAATTTTGCAGACTGGGATCCCATTTCCTTTCAACCATCTTTGTATGAACTGGATTTGCCTGGACACATAAGTAATTTTTCAGTTTCCAACAAAATATAAAGCACACCATTATGCAAGTTAGTGAGTTTTATTTAAAGATTGTTGCAAACTTTATCTGACCCAGCACAGGGGAAGGCCAGGGCCAAGAAGTGGGAGTGGGTGGGTAGGGGAGCAGGGGCGGGGGGAGGGTATAGGGAGCTTTCGGAACAGCATTTGAAATGTAAATAAAGAAAATATCTAATAAAAAATAAATTAAATAAAAAGATTGTTCTCTGCAATCTTTGTGACACTCTATTTTTCAAGAGTGCATATTGTATTTTTACGTGTTTAATCTTGAGAGCCTTCTATTGTTTCTTCTATGCCTGAGATTCTCTTCCATCTCTTGCACTCTGTTGGTGATGCTTACATCTGTAATTCCTGTTTTCATCCCTAGGTTCCCCATCTCCAGGATTCCCCCACTTTGAGTTTTCTGTATTGCTTCTGTTTCCATTTCAGGTCTTGGACAGTTTTATTCAGATCTTTCCCCTGTTTGATTCTATTTTCCGGTATGTTTTATATTTATTTACTTCCTCTTTTAATCCTCTACCATTTTAAAATATATTTTCCTATATTTCTTTTTTTTTTGTATTTATATCTATATTTTTCTCAGGAAAGTCTACCTCTCAGTAGATGCCAGGTCTGCCTCTCCAGTACCTCTTCCCTGGATCCACCATGGTGCATCAGACATTGACTTTTTGGCAGGGCACTCACTTGTGCAGCACCTGCTCCACAAGGTGTTTTAAACCTGGTACATGATACTTAGTCTTATAAGGATAAGACTTTCCCTCAGAGGTGTACCACAGTCTTATTGTTGTTGAACTGGTGACTGGAATCTTTGGAAATGAGGGCTAAGTCTTCTGCTGTGTAGGCAAACTCGGGCTCTGTTGACAGGAGCACCAGCAGGGTCATGGCTGTAACCACTTGTGCCTCTCAGTCTGTCATGTTGTTGTCCCTTGCTATCACGGTATCTTCTGGTGACTAGGACAGTAGTTGATGCTGACCTTGGCAGGGTCGTGGAGGGCCTCAGTAGCCAGTACTACTTCTTTGTTCTTAATTTCTTTT
>NC_034608.1:80311180-80312370 GCF_900095145.1 Mus pahari | reverse complement strand
TAGATTGCTTTTATTATGTTTAGGTAGGGGCCTTGAATTCCCAATCTTTCCAAGACTATATTTCTTTTAAGTGATTTATTCATTTCCTCTTTAAGGTTTCTATCATCTTTAAAAGGTTGGATATAAGATCATTGAATTGTGGTTCTGTTTTATTAGTATACACAGGGCTTGCTGTAGCAGAATAGCTGGGCTCTAGCAGTACCATATTGTCCTGGATCGAGTTGATTGTATTTTTAAGTCTCTGTTTTTCCCTGGTGTTGTCTGGATGATCCTGATGACAGCAGGAGGAGGAGCCATGTGCCACACAATGAAGGTAAGGCAAACCCATCTGGCAAGGGATTGGTGGGACAATGTTTCAAGCTGGTAGTTTTTGGGGTCTTACTGTAGGCCTCCACTGCAGAAGTTGAAGGCTCTTAGAAACCCTCAAGGCTCCTCCAGAGCCAGAAAGGAGGTCAGGAGATTGCTTGCACAATTTGCATCTGATGACTGAGCTCCAGACAGGGAAGGGTTTGGGAAGGGATTGGTGGAGCAGGTTTCCAAGATGCATGGGGCAAACCTAGAGATCCTATTTGAAAGATATATCATATATAAAGGCCTGGGAAGGACCAGGGACTTCTTTTTACTTGCCAAACACAGCCTGATTTCCTCAGTGTGCTTTCTCATTGTCCCCTTCTTTTGGTTGTTTTGTTTTTTGAAATTATTTTGAAAATTTTTTTTACTGTGTTATTTTTTTTTTTTGGAATGATGAAAAATTGAGACTCATAATACTCCTTTATAAGCAAACATGCCAAGGAGAGTCAAAAACAGTGTGTTTTAAATGAAATGTATTATCTTAGTGCAAGATGAAAAAATAAATCACTTGAAATTTTTATCTTAGCCATTCTGACTGGTATGAGGTTGAATCTCAGAGATGTTTTGATTTACATTTCCCTGCCGATTAAGGATGTTGAATATTTTTTAAGGTGCATCTCAGCCCTTCAGTATTCCTCAGCTGAGAATTCTTTGTTTAGCTCTGTACCCCATTTATAAATGGGGTTATTTGATTTTCTGGAGTCCAGCTTCTTGATTTCTTTGTATATATTAAGTATTAGTCCTCTATCAGATTTAGGATTGGTACTGATCCTTTCCCAATCTGTTGGTGCTCCTTTGTCTTGTTGACAGTGTCTTTTGCCTTACAGAAGCTTTACAAT
>NC_034608.1:80296387-80306014 GCF_900095145.1 Mus pahari | reverse complement strand
GGAAGCAAGCCAGTAAAGAACATCCCTCCATGGCTTCTGCATCAGCTCTTGCTTTCTGACCTGCTTGAGTTCCAGTCCTGCATCCTTTGGTGATCAAAAGCAGTATGGAAATGTAAGCCAAATAAACCCTTTCCTACCCAACTTGCTTCTTGGTCATGATGTTTGTGCAGGAATAGAAACCCTGACTAAGACAGGCGGGTTTCCTATATGCAGCAAAATTTTGGAACCTGTTTACATAGCCAGTCTGTTAGTCTACGTCTTTTTATGGGGAATTGATTCCATTGATATTAAATGATATTAAGGAAAAGTAATTGTTGCTTCCTGTTATTTTCATTGTTAGAATTGGGATTCTGTTCTTGCAGCTTTCTTCTTTTAGGTTGTTGAAGGATTACTTTCTTGCGTTTTCTAGGGCATAATGTCCGTGCTTATGTTGGAGTTTTCCCTTTACTAGCCTTTGAAGGGCTGTATTCATGGAAAGATACTGTGTGAATTTGGCTTTGTCATGAAATACTTTGGTTTCTCCATCTATGGTAATTGAGAGTTTTGCTGGGTATATTACCCTGGGCTGGCATTTGTGCTCTCTTAGGGTCTGCATAACATCTGTCCAGGATCTTCTGGCTTTCATAATCTCTTTCATAATCATAAAGTCTGGTGTAATTCTAATAGGTCTGCCTTTATATGTTACTTGACCCTTTTTCCTTACTGCTTTTAATATTCTATCTTTATTTAGTGCATTTGATGTTCTGATTATTATGTGTTGGGAGGAATTTATTTTCTGGTCAAGTCTATTTGGAATTCTGCAGACTTCTTGTATGTTCACGGGCATCTCTTTCTGTAGGTTAGGGAATTTTTTTCTTCTATAATTTTGTTAAAGATATTTTCTGGCCATTTAAGTTGAAAATCTTCATTCTCATCTATACCTATTGTCCTTAGGTTTGGTCTTCTCATTGTGTCCTGGATTTCCTGGATGTTTTGAGTTAGGATCTTTTTGCATTTTGCATTCTCTTTGATTGTTGTGTTCATGTTTTCTATGGAATCTTCTGCACCTGAGATTCCTTCTTCCATCTCTTGTATTCTGTTGCTGGTGCTCACATCTGTGGCTCCTGATTTCTTTCCTAAGATTTCTATCTCCAGACTTATCTCCCTTTGTGTTTTCTTTATTGTTTCTACTTCAATATTTAGATCTTGGATGGTTTTGTTCAATTCCATCACCTGTTTGGTTGTGCTTTCCTGTACTTCTTTAAGGGATTTTTGTGTTTCCTCTTTAAGGACTTCTACCTGTCTAGCATTTTGTCCTGTATTTCTTTAAGTGAGTTATTAATTTCCTTCTTAAAATCCTCTATCAGCATCATGAGATATTATTTGAAATCTGAATCTTTCTTTTCAGGTGTGTTGGGGTATTCAGGATTCGCTGTGGTGTGCATACTGGGTTCTGATGATGCCAAGTGGTCTTGGTTTCTGTTAGTAAGTTTCTTACATTTCCCTTTCGCCATCTGGTAATTTCTGGTGTTAGTTGTTCTAGCTGTCTCTGGCTGAAGCTTGTTACTCCTGTGATTCTGTTAACCTCTGTCAGAACTCCTGGGAGTCCAGCTCTCTCCTGAGTCCCATTGGTCAGAGCATTCTCTGCAGGCAAGCTCTCCTCTTGCAGGGAAGTGCACAGAGGCCTGGAGCTCAGATCCACCTCCTGGCTGAGGATGAAGACCTGAAGGGACCCTGTCCAAGAAGCTCTGTTGCTTCTGTGGCCCATGCACTCTCCTGTGCGGACTGGTCTCTGAGAGACCTTGGATACTAGATGGTGTTCTCACCTTCTCACCGCAGTCTCAGGATCAGAATGCTCCCTGGAGGCTTACTCTCCTCTGGCGGGGAAGGTGCCCAGAGGTCTGGGTCTCAGCTCTGCCTCCTGGCTGAGAATGAAGGCCTGAAGGGACCCTATCCAAGAAACTCTGTTGCTTCTGCACCCTGGGCGCTCTCCAGCATGGACTGGTTTATGAGAGACCCGGGATACAAGATGGTCCTCTCACCTGAGTTACAGGGTCAGAGCCCTCTCTAGAGGCTGACTCTCCTCAGGGATCCTAAGATCCTGGGTGTGCTAGTCACCTGCTGTGTGGAGAGTCCTCTGGGGGCCTTGGGACTAGTGGAACTGTCCACAGCTTCGCGCCCAAGGTGACCCTGTATTGGTGCCAAATGGAACAAATTCCAGTCACTGGTTGGTCTGGTTCCTGTGTCCCTGTTCCTGCTGGCACAGGCCCCTGCCAGTTGTTTTGGAACAGATGTTGTGTTCCCCTCACCAGTGATCCCAAGATCCTGGGTGTGCTAGGGCACCTGCTTTGTGGAGAGTCCTCTGGGGACTGTGGGACTGTCTGCCGAGTTCACACGCAAGGTGGCGTGGGGTTGGAGCCAACCGGAACCTAATTTTTACATATTAACTTTGTATCCTCACAGTATTCATGACTTACTATTTCTAGAAGTTATTTTACTGATTCTGTCTGATTATTAAAAAAAATTTATTACATAAAATGAGTATTTCTTTCTATTCTTTTTATTTCTGTTTCTTGTCTTGCAGAACTAGAAAGCAATTCTAGTACACAATTGCAAATCAGTGACAAGAGGAAACATCTTATCATACCTTTGAATTGCTTTTTTAAATTTCATTTATTTATTTGTGTATGTATGTGGTGGACTTAGGATTAGAATAAATATAACAGATTTGTAATTGTGTTCCTTAATTGACTGATCGAGTGACTGAGTGAGTGATTATGATTTGAGGGGGTCAAACTCAAGGTCTAGTACAATTCAAGCAACTGCTCTGCCACTGAGCTACATTTCCAGATATCACATACAGTTTTATGTGCTTGAAGCTTTTCTAAATTTATAACTTCTTTATGTTTCTGTTTTTCTTTTTTCCTTCTTATAATATTATTGTTATAAAAATAAACAGGAATTCTTGTTATATGAACTGTTTTATGTCATAAATTTTATTTATTTTGCCCTGTTTTATGATCTAAAATATTTTTATTTCTCTTGAATTTTCTTTGAGTTTGTAATTAGGTCTAGATTTATTATATGAAAACTCTTTACCCTCCTCTACTCCCTGTTTTTGGTGAAAATGTATTAATACCTTGATGTATTAATAATGCTATCAAAAGGTTTTATATTTAATCCTAGCTATCTTTCTATTTGTGTATTTTGTGTGTGTGGCCAATATTATTGTCATTTAGATTCACTATTTTGTTAGGGTTTATTAGTGATAATTATGATTTCTTCCAGGTTTCCTACCTAGAATAATTATATGCACAGATAGTCTATTTTTTACCTATCTGATAGCTAGCTACCATTCATTACCCAAAGTATATTGCAAAGAAGGATTAGGTTGATTTTACTGTTTATGAATTTTTAAAATATTTAATTTCTTGGCACTCTCCAGGATTGGTAACATATGCATGTTTAAATATATGATATTTATTCAAATAATTTCTTCCTTTTTAATTCTAATTAGGCAATCTTTTGTCTGTTGGAGCCTCTTTATGGTCGCACCTGAGTATTAACATAAAATCATTAATATCTGTGTCATTTTTCTTTCTTTTTTTTTAAAGATTTATTTGTTTAATATATATGAGTACACTGCAGCTGACTTCAGACATACCATGAGAGGGCATCAAATCCCATTATAGATAATTTTAAGCCACCATGTAGTTGCTGGGAATTGAACTCGGGATCTTTGAAAGAACAGTCAGTGCTCCTAACCACTGAGCCATCTCTCCAGCCCGACATTTTTCTTTCTAATACAAGATTTTCTAGACTCATCTTGTGTGTTACCAATCCTATGCATGAAACCATTTTTCCAAAGTTCAATATTCAGTCAATCAGCATACAAAACAAAATGGTGTGTGGAGTACAGTTCCCAAAATCAATACTGAAGAACTCAATGTGTACTGTGCTAACCTAGAAAACAGGGACAAATAGAAAACTTAAAGACTTCAAGCCCAAGGTAAGGCAGCATCCAAAGGTTTATAGGATAAGTCTAGTAGGCAACCAAACCGACAGTTTCAAATTCCTGTTTAGATTTTTGAAATGCTGAAAAATTATGAACATTAAGTATTTTCATAAATACTTACTAGTAATTATATTATGACTAACATTATCAGGACATATTAACTGAAATCTAGTCACAATCAATTCACAGAAGTCTCTGAGAGAACAACAGCCCTCGATATAAAAAAAAGTTCTTTCATTCATATTGAGTGAGTGATAAATTTATACCTAATTAAAATGCAAACACAGTATGTTTTCTTTGTAAGGAAATTCTATGGTCTTAGGCCTCAGAATGAAGCACCATACTGATGGATCCTTCTTGTTCTGACAGTTATGATAGATTCAACATCAAGGGACTCTGATCATTGCTTAGCTTCTGAACATATCCTCCTCTCCCACCCTATATTTAATCAGTTGCTGTACTGAGGTTTTCAGGCATCAGTTTACAATTTTCCATCCAGATAATCTATGAAATGACAAAGCAATACCCTAAAGGGAACAAAAACAAAAGCAGGATGTGTGAATCTTTGGGAAGGTGCCTAATGTGAGAAAGAATAGGTTCATGTAGGGTGCTAGAACCCAAACATTCTCAGCTCAGTAACAAAGTTGAGAAAAAAATATCTTTCCACATAAAATGAGGCAACAAAGGCCTAAGCTGTGGTAATGAAGGATCATGAAAGGCCTGAGAGACGCTATGCTTTTTGGCCAACAGAATTCATGTTTATCTCAGTGGTTCCTTATTCATTTCAAACAAGACCACTTTTCCAACACGTTTGTGTTAAAAGTGAAGTCAGAGTTTTGAGTGACTTCACACACTCAAAACTATTTTTGAGTTTTTTGTGAAAAGGATTTTGCAAAATCCTCTTCACGAAGACCAAGAGCCTTGGGAGTTACAGACTTATAAAGACATCAGAGACCCTGGTCTCAGAACTCAGGAAACTTGTGACCAGTGACCAGCATAGGAGTGACATTATTACAAAATTCTTTAGGAAAAATAATGCTTTGGGTAGCAACCACTGGATCCTTCCCTAAAATAAGGGCCTCAACATTAACTGAAAATTCTAAACTGTGGATCAGACCAGACATAAATTCCATGTAGCTTTTCTTATAGGAATATAGTTTATATGCCAGAATTTGGGGGAGGTTTTTGAGTCAACAATTGAAAATGTTATTTTTATCAATCAGTAATATCATTTATATAGTTAATTTATAAATATATATTTCATATATATATATATATATATATATATATATATATATATATATATGGTGTGTGTGTATGTGTGTATGCGTGTGCGCATGCACACGTGTGTTCCAACAATGGCTACTATGAAAAGGAAGTCCACCAGTAGTTGCTCAGTTCATGAGGCTAGATGTCTTATCTGGTCTATTCTGGAATTCCAAAGAAGCAGGCTTTAAAGACAATGAAGGAATGAACTTGCCTCCAAGGTGATGGCAAGTAGGCAAAAAACAAAAGCCCTTCTTTCATGCCCTTATATAGCTTCCAGAAAAAGTTATTGCCTGGCTTAGAGGTGAGTTTTCCCAATTAAAAAGACCTGAATTAAAGATGTGTCTTCCCAACTCAAGATCTAGATTAAAGATATGTCTTTTGCCAGCTCAAAGAGATCTGAATTAGTGTCTTCCTAATTCAGTGTCTCCAAGATCCAGATTAGAAGTGTATTCCTACGTCAAATTAAGCAAAAGTCCCTCACAGGTGTGCCCTTCATTTTGGGTTTTTAGTTAACTTCAGTTGTAGTCAAATTGACAACCAAGAATAGCCATCATGTGATTTAAAAGCATCAGTTTAACTCTTCTACCAGAATACTTAGGAATTACTGTGTAGATTTTGTTTACAGTGATTCTGCTTTTAAAACCACTTTTCTCCCAAAGGAATTTAGTATTGTTCATGCACCATGAGAGCTACTGTGTTTAAGCACAGAACATCCATTCTTTCTTTTTATGAGTGAAAAACAACAACAGCAACAACAACAAAACAAACAACAACAAAAAACTGTTGAATTTTATTTGAATAGGTACTATTGCCTCAACCCCCATTACAGGAGTAGGTATTTGACCATCATGGACAGCCTAGCTATATGTGGACATCAGATTCAATACAGTAAATTCTAGGAATTTACAAATTTGGGGAATCTAGGAATTTGTCTCTTTGTCTTGGATTGCTGTTTGTCCTCAGTGTTTGAAAACTGGTCCTACTGGTAGCTATCCTACCACAACCACATGAAAGACATTGATGCTGCTGATGTTACTAGAGGCTCTGAACTGAGCTGACTCTTCAGTAACCTCAACCTTATGATGGCAGAAGTCAGAATCCTGCTTGTGTTCTTTCCACTTACATCAGCTCCTGGGCTTTACGTCTCTTGCAACCAAGGCAATTTTAAGTGATTTAATCTTAATAGAAACGTATGATAACTTCAGAAAGTTTGGCAAATTTAATAGATATTTCTTCTGCTGAAGAGGAAAGGGGAAAAGCTTTGAAATTCTTAGGTACAGGAACACAAGTATTTGTTTATGGCAAAAAATACTCTTAATATATGGATTCAGATTCAAACATACATAGTACATATATACAAACATACATAGTACATACATATATAACTGATATTTAAAGAATTGTGTACAGAAATTATGTGTGTGTATTTAAGTATAGGAAGATTATATCTACATATATGGAAGAATAGCTATTTTAATAATTAATTGACATTTTCCTGGTCTGCATTATGCCTGCCATGATTTCCTCTAGGTTTTAAGAAACCTAATTTCACACCACAACACCAACATTAGTAAAGCTCTTACTTCATATAAGTAATAAAAATGGCACCATCCACACAAGCTTTCTTAAGTTTAAATAATATTGCAATGCCTGTATAAAGTGGTTGCTTAGAAATTGTTGTGTGTTAGGTGCTGTTTGTAGATGGCATAAAATTAAGAATACATTTATCCTCTACTGAAGCCAAAGAAAAATATAAAGTACAGACTTTAGTTACTCAAAATTCAGCTACATCTCTCATTTCATGCCATTTAGACTAGATGCCTAGACAGTTATTATTTGACAAATATAATTTGATATATCTATCATGTGTTCACATGCAAAACCTACTTTTCTCCTAGATATGCATGGTCTTAAATTTTTGCATTTGTTATTACCTCTCCAGGATGGATGGCTTTTAGTATTGGCCCAAACTAAGAATGAATATCCACATCTACGGAGTGGAGAGTGTTTCTATATGCTCTGTGGCTTCAATGCTTTAGACCACTGAATAGCCAAGCTAGTTGCCATCAGGTTTGACATTATGAGAGGGAATAGATAAGAATGACGACAGAAACGGGTCTTTGCCAAGTGATTTGGACTTAGTGTTTATGGATAAAAAGGTGATAGTTTACTAGGTAGACCGTTTGCTGATGTTCAGAACTCCACTGACACATCCGTTGATACATATTATAAAAACATAAACCCTGTGTTCTTCTCATCTTCTCATACAATTACATATACACAAGATGCTACCCAGTGGCCCTTAAACAGTATATATAAAATAAGATCTAAAGTTTTGTTCCATCATTTTAAACATGAACAACCCATTATTAAAATTCTGAAATTTTTAACAAATGCAATAAACCTATCCACCAGTACTCATTTCTTCTAAGATAATGCATTAATGAGGAACCCAATGTCTAGACAATAAATAGAACAGAAAAACTTTCACTGGACTCATTAACTTAGAGATCAAGTCAGTGGTTTTGTCAGTGAAATTCAAATTAATTAATAATTATATGAGTTATAATAGAAATAAAGGCTAATCTATAAGCTAAGACATGTGAGAATATTTTACTAAAAATGAAATAGGATGAAAGGTTCTTTGGACTCATTCTTGTCTTTCTTATGCCTGTAACTTATATCTACCTGTATTCTGAAATCTTTTCAGAAACAAGCTGAAAAAAAAATCTTAGTTATAAGGCTTTATGGAGAAATATAATCAATCAGATGAGAATTTAATACTGACTTTTAAATATCCAGTTCATTTTTAGTCCTTATTTCCCTAGAATTATTAAAATAGCAGTCTCTTCCTTTATCATCTTCTCAACTCTTACCACTGGTCCTGCCAATATGTCTACAGTGAGGGCCCTTAGCAGAGATGGATTAACCCCAGTGCTATTCTTCTTGATTTTTTTTTCCTCTCATTATCTGTTCTGTGCTAAAGCCTAGACACTTCTGATCATTGATCTCATAGTGCATTTTTCACAATGGGCTGTCCATTTGTCTATAAGCATATACTTTGAGAATTAGATCTTGAGGCAGCCAGTGACAACAGCTGCATGACAATGCCTCTGCCATCACCTTGTTGGTTTAATGCAGAGTTAGGAAAATTCTGTCTTAAATTTGGACTCTGAGCATCGTTCTCTCATGCACAGTGCACTGTCCTTTCTGTTATTAACCAAAAAAAGAAATAAAATTAAGTTAAAATTAAAAGAAACCAAGAAAAAAAGGTAAATATGTAAAAGCTACAGACATTTCCTTGAGTGCAAATAATCTCTGAGCCACAAAACCATAAAAAGAGAAAGACTCACTCTTGTAGCTTTTTAATTCGACTTTCAGTACATTGTTGCAAGTTTTACAATAATGAATTCTATTGCATGTATTGTAAAGTCTCTTTGTGTTGTACAAGAATACCATCTTTCCAGTAATGACAATGTTCTGTCTGTACTGTTTTTTCCCACTTTTGGAAATATTTTACACATATGTACTGAGTCCTCCTCCCTTTTGGAAATACTTTATATTTTTATCATCAAAAAATGTACTTTAAGTGTATTCTCTTTGAGAACTGGAAAGCTCTGTCTGAAAGGGTACTGAGCAAAAGCACAAGTGTTGAAAAACCTTGAGCCTAAAACCCACACCCATGTTGGACCAGTGGTTAAGATGGTGGCCTGCATTGTCTGACCCAGGGATCGGGAGTTAATGGGAGTTATGACTGTGTGCACCCCACATCACCACCGGTCAAGTGTTGGGCTGTGAGAAGCTGCAGGACCCTCCTCCAGTGGTGGGGAAGCACAGTCTGAGGTCCCCAGGGAACTGATGAGTTGGCTGGGGGTCCTGGCCCTCACGGAGGCCGAGGACTACAGATTTTCAGACTCTTAGACATCCCAGATGCCTCTGGATGCCACAGAAGAGTTGAAAATGGAGTAGGGGCCCTCAGGTTGGCTCTAGCCTGGAGCCAAAGGGAAAGGGCAGCGGGAGAGCCCCGGCTGGGTCCCACAGGGCTGAGAGGGTCCTAGGCTTGCTCAGAGATTGGTTTGGCTTGGTGGTGACTGTGGCTGGGAGTGCAGAGAGGCTTTCTATGGGAGATTAGACACCGCTCTTTAGAGGAAGACCTGCTCCATTTCTCCAACACACAGATCCCAAAGAAAAGAGACAGTCCATTGTTTTAAAGCATTTATTATCACTGTGGAGATTTGTAATGTGCAAAACTGTACCCCAATTTCTTTTAATTTTTTTAGTGTTTTTATTAGATATTTTCTTTATTTACATTTCAAATGTTATCCTGAAAGTTCCCTATACCCTCCTCCTGCCCCTGCTCCCCT
>NC_034608.1:80285594-80292285 GCF_900095145.1 Mus pahari | reverse complement strand
TAGAGGAAGGCCACTGATTTGTTTGAGTTAATTTTATATCCAGCTACTGCACTGAAGCTGTTTATCAGGTTTAGGAGTTCTCTGGTGGACTTTTTAGGGGCACTTATGTATACAATCATATCATCTGCAAATAATGATATTTTGACTTCTTCCTTAACTATTTGTATCCCCTTGATCTCCTTTTGTTGTTTAATTGCTCTATTATTCTATTATATATGGTTTGCATAATGTGTTTATTCTGAATAACTCAAAACACACATGTGTTATTTTATCTCACTCAGAATTTACATAAACTCAAAAATAAAGGTCTTGAGGCTGAGAAGAAGGGTTAATAGATAAAGTACCTGCTATATAAGCACAAAGCCTTAAATTTGGATCCTAAGAACCCATGTTAAGAAATTTCACCATGACCATGAGCATCTGTAACTCCAGCTCTTGAAGGAGTGAGGCAGGTAGACACAGGCAGTTTCCCAAGTATCATTGACCAGCTGTCCTAGCCAAACAATGAGTGTCATGTTCAGTGAGAGATTTTGTCTGTGGGATGGAAACTTGTATATTTGGAAGGGAATGAATATAAATCTGACATGAAGATTAGAGAAGATGAGGCTTATAATCAGAATGTACTTCATCACTTTTAAATAATTTTAAAAAATTTAAAGTTTATAAAGATGGAGAATGACTTATGAAAGAAACTAATGTCAGATTCTGGCCTCTATGTCATGCTTGCATACCCACAAACACACACATACACATCTGCACTCTCAGGCACATGTACACACCCCTGTGTTAACAGGTACATATAACACACATGTACTCTCACACATGAACGCATGGAGACATTATATTAAATCAAATATGAATGAGTTGAAATCATTATTAAGACTTTCTGTAAATATTTGTTTTTTTTTTACAATGATGCTGTTTAGCTTGCTGAGGTTACATCATCACTAAGCTCCCAAATAGGAATCAGGATGCTTGTACCCTAAGTTTGTTCTCACCTAACCAATTATTTGGCTAGAATAGGCCAGATGACATGCCTATCTTGTCTTCTTGGGGAAACATTTGCATTCAGCTTTAATATCTACCCTAACTTTGAACATCTTGTAATTTCAATAATTCCTCTAGGCAGATGAATACTGATTGATGGACCAATAAAGTATAGCCTTTCCTTTTAACTCACTGTAAATTCCACATAAGAAATATAAGAGGGGATAATGTCAGTACTAAGAAGAGCAATTATATGGTGTGTTAGAAAAAAAACACATCTACAAAAATCACTTAATCTACATGAGTTGCGTACAACACAAAGATAATTTTCCTCTTTCCATCTGACCTTTTGAAATCAGAAATATTTAGAGTACCCCTATGCAAAACAATCCTGACCTTTGTAAAAAGCAATGCATAGAACTCTGAATGTGGCTCTGAAAATCAACTGATAAAGACTACAAAACTATTTACCCACATAGTGAAAAAGATTCTGGGGTGGAGAGGAGGGACTTTTCTAAAGCAATCAGATAAACAGCCTCATAAGTAATAAAGGTCATGTTGATGCAGCACAGACTCCCTCCATCTCTTCTCCACCTCTGAATAAGCATGGTAGTCTGACCGCTGTCTGATAAGAGAGCTAATTAGTTCATATTTTGTTTTGTAAAGCATCCTAATGCTCAACAATTAAATGGGAAAAATGTGTAATTTCTGTTACATTCTTTCATTTTCTCTGGAACATGAACATGACAATGTGGGGACATAAAATCTCCTTCCTCCTCTCTAAGCCATACTCCTGCCTGCGTAGTCCCTGGCATTCCAACTTCTGGCTTTTGAAGGAAAGAGCTAATTTATTCACTTCTGACTGTAGTATTCACAATAGGTTGTCTGTCAGCCCATCACCCTAAATCTAGGTCAATCCCCTAGCGCATACATGGCCTTTCCTTTCCCAGTCTCAAACTGCTTTGTTGGAACCCAGTAATGGGTGTGAAATGAATTTTGCACTGTGTCAACCTACCATATACTTCCTTTCAGCACAATTCTTTTAAAAATAGTAATAGTGTTAAAAAGGATTTGAAAAGGTTGGGCTTTTTGAGAATGGACTCATCTGTTACTTCAGGGTGGGGGTGTTCATACAGAATTAATTTAGGAAAACCCAGCTCTATTGCTTCATGCTTTTTAAATCAATTCCCCATTCCTTTCCTGACTAATTTTTTCCTAACCCCATTTTCCTTTGCTTTGTCAGCATGTATACTCTGTGATAAAGGATTTCAGTCTGAACACTTCAAAAAACTTTGCCTCATTAAGAAAAACAACATTCATAGTTATACATCAAGTTAGATGTTTCCTTACCCAGGGGTCATCCCACAATTTAGAGGGTTACTATGCCAATTTCAGCTAGTGAGGGACAGGAGTCCCATGTATATAATTTGAATGTTCACTTTAATTTTTCCTTTATTACTTTTATTTTATGTGTGGTTGTTTTGCCAGTGCAGGCACATGCACACACACACACACACTCGCATATGCCTGTGTATGTGTGCATGCACACACACACAGACAACCATGCATACCACATGACTGCTGGAGATATGGATACTGAACAGCATGTGGCTGCTGGGAGTCAAACCCAGCTCCTCTGTAACAGCAGTCAGTATTTTTATTGAGTAATCTATCCAGTCCAAAGACACCAATATTTAATGCAGATCTCAAGTGAACTTTCTCTTTGGAATCTGAATAACATTTGGAAAGTTGAAGGAAGGATATAAAGCCAATAGGTAAATGAAATATCACATGAAACTCTAACCATGAAATTAGACAATTCTATCGACTCACTTAGAGACATTAGGGGAAGTATTCAATATTCTGGTGCTTTAGAAGTTTTATTAAAGATTGGGGAAGCATTGAAGCCAGAAGTTTAGCACTTGAATCCAGGCAGTAGCTTATTTAGGAGCATCTCCTTGATGATACTCCATTCTTACTTCCTGTTCTAAGAAGAACTTAATGCAGAAAACCCAGACACAGTCACTCCTTATGGGTTTGTAATACCAGCAGGTGCAGAGGTTAAAAACAGTTGGCTCCTGGGGCTATTTGAATAAGCACTCTATATACACATGAACATACACATAGCACATGCACATAAATATAAACAGAACGTGTTAGACATCCATAGTCCACTATTAAACTTACAAATACAAGGCTTTAGAAAAACAAAACACTGTGGTAGCTATAGATGGTGTGACAGATTGTAATAAACAAAATTTTGAGATTCTTAAAAACTAGCTAAACAGTCCCATAGTCTCCAGAGGACTCTCCACCCCACAGGCACCCTAGCAAGTCCAGGATATTAGGATCACTGGTAAGTGGAACACAACATCTGTTACAAAATAACCGGAGGTGCCTGGGGCCAGCTGGAACACGGACACAGGAACACTGCCTGACCAGTGGCTCAGGTTCCTTCCAGTTGGCACTGGACTATCTTGAACTCAGTAGACAGCCCCATGATCCCCAGAGGGGGTACCACTTCTAGGTACTCTAACACACCCAGTATCTTAGGATCCAAGGATCCCAGGATCCCAGGAGCTTGGTCACACCAGGATCTCAGGGTCTCAGAGAAAGCTTGACTGCCAAGAACTCTGACACACCCAGAAGCTCAGCATCACAGGACCACAAAGAAAGCTAGAATCTGAGAAGTTGTGACTCAACTGGGATTATAGGAACGATAGGCTCCAATCAGATATATCAAGGGCAGGGTGCACTTGAGATTATCAGATGACAGGAGGCAAGTATAACAACAGAAGCAACAGAAATCAAGGTTAAATGCCATCATCAGAACCCAATACTCCCATCATAGCAAGTCCTGGATACACCATCACACCAGAAAAGCAAGATATGAATCTAAAGTCACCTCTCATGATGATGATGGAGGACTATAAGAAGGACATAAATAACACCCTTAAAGAAATATAGGAGAACACAAGTAAACAGGTGAAAGAAATAAACAAAACCATCCAGGATATAAAAATGGAAGTAGAAACAATAAAGAAATCAAGAGGGAAACAACTATGGAAATACAAAACCTAGGAGAGAATTCAAGAGCCATAGAAGCAAGCATAGCAAAAAGAATACAAGAGTTAGAAAAGAGAATCTCAGGTTCAGAAGATACCATAGAAAACATTGACACAACAATTGAAGAAAATGTGAAATGCAAAAAGATACTAACCCAAAACATCCAGAAAATCCAGGACACTGAGAAGACCAAACCTAAGGATAATAGGAATAGATGAAAAGGAAATTTTCCAACTTAAAGGGCCAGTAAATATCTTCAAAAAAGAAAACTTTCCCAACCTAAAGAAAGATACGTCCATGAACATGCAAGAAGCCTACAGAACTCCTAATAGTTTGGACCAAAAAAGGGAATTCCTCCCATCACATAATAATCAATTCATCAAATGAATTAAACAAAGAAAGAACATTTAAAGCAGTAACAGAAAAAAGTCAAGTAACATATAAAGGCAGAATTATCAGAATTACACCTGACTTCTCCCCAGAGACTATGAAATCCAGAAGAGCCTGGACAGAGGTTATAGAGACCCTAAGAACACACAAATGCCAGTCCAGGCTACTATACCCAGCAAAACTCTCAATTACCATAGATGAAGAAACCAAGGTATTCCATGACAAAACCAAATTCACACAATATCTTTCCATGAATCCAGTCCTTCAAAGGATAATAAAGAGAAAACTTCAACAAAAGGATGGAAACTATGCTCTAGAAAAAAGCAAACAAGTAAACTTTCAACAAACTTAAAAGAAGATAGCCACATGAACAAAATTCCAATTCTAACAACAAAAATAACAGGAAGCAACAATTACTTTTCCTTAATATCTCTTAATATCAATGGTCTCAATTCCCAATAAAAAGACATAGACTAGTAGACTGGTTATATAAACAGGAGCTAACATTTTGCTGCATGCAGTAAACCCACCTTAGGGACAAAGACAGACACTACTTCAGAGGAAAAGGAGGGAAAACCATTTTCCAAGCAAATGGTCCCAAGAAACAAGCTGGAGTAGCCATTCAAATATCAAATAAAATCGACTTTCAATTTAAAGTTATCAAAAAAGATAAGGAGGTAGGGAGCACTTAAGATAATCATAAACATAAAAGGTAAAATTTACCAAGATGAATTCTCACTTGTGAACATCTGTGCTCCAAATGCAAGGATATTCACATTCATTAAAGAAACTTTAGTAAAGCTCAAAACATACATTGCACCTCACAAAATAATAGTGGGAGACTTCAACACCACCACTCTCATCAATGGACAGATCCTGGAAACAGAAACTAAACAGAGACACAATGAAGTTAACAGAAGTTATGAAACAAATGGATTTAACTGATATCTAAAGAACATTTTATCCTAAAACAAAAGGATGTACCTTTTTCTCAGCACCTCATGGTAACTTCCCCAAAATTGACGAAATAATCAGTCACAAAACAGGCCTCAACCAATACAAAAATATAGAAATAATTTCATTCATCCTATCAGATCACCACAGACTAAGGTTGATCTTCAATAACAAAATAAATAATAGAAAGCCCACATACAAGTGGAAGCGGAACAACACTATTCAATGATAACTTGGTTAAGGAAGAAATAAAGAAAGAGATCAAAGAATTTTTACAGTTTAATGAAAATGAAGCCACAACATATCCAAACGTATGGGACACAATGAAAGCAGTCCTAAGAGGAAAACTCATAGCTCTGAGTGCTAAAAAAAAAAAAAAAACTAGAGAGAGCATACATGAGCAGCTTGACAGTACACTTAAAAGCTCTAGAAAAAAAGGAAGCAAATTCACCCAAGAGGACTAGACAGCAGGAAATGATCAAACTCAGGGCTGAAATCAATCAAATAGAAACAAAAAGAACTATACAAAGAATCAACCAAGCTGGGAGCTGGTACTTTGAGAAAATCAACACGATAGATAATCCCTTAGGCAGATGAAATAGAGGACACAGGGACAGTATCCTAATTAACAAAATTAGAAATGAAAAGGGAGACATAACAACAAAATCTGAGGAAATCCAAAAAATCATCAGATCCTACTACAAAAGCCTATACTCAACAAAACTGGAATACCTGGAAGAAATGGACAACTTTCTAGACAGATACCTGGTACCAAAGTTAAATCCAGATCAGATTATTGATTTAAACAGTCCCATAACCACTAAAGAAATAGAGACAGTCATTAATAGTCTCCCAACCAAAAAAAAAAAAAAAGCCCATGCCCTGATGGGTTTAGTGCAGAGTTCTATTAGAGCTTCCAAGGGGACCTAATTCCAATACTCCTCAAACTGTTCCACAAAATAGGAACAGAAAGTACTCTACCTAGTGTGTTCTATGAAGCCACAATTACTGTGATACCCAAACCAAACGAAGACCCAACAAAGAAAGAGAACTTCATATCAAGTTCCCTAATGAATATCAATGTTAATATACTCAATAAAATTCTCAAAAACTGAATCCAAGACCCCAAAAATTCCATCAGAGAACTCCTAAACCCAAAAAACAACTTCACTGAAGTGGCAGGATATAAAATTAACTCAAACAATTCAGTATCCTTTCTCTACACAAAGAATAAACAGGCTGAGAAAGAAATTAGGGAAACACCACCCTTCACGATAGTGACAAATAATATAAA
>NC_034608.1:80284477-80285583 GCF_900095145.1 Mus pahari | reverse complement strand
CAGACAGACAGACAGACAGACAGACAGACAGACAGAGATAGAGACAGACACAGAGAGAAAGGGAGAAGGAGGGAGAGAGAGAGCAGCCCTTCATTTCTAATGAGTGTTGGAGATAAGAGCTCTCAGATGACACAGGTAAAATGAGTTATTACATCTGTTCATATAAATAAGAAAAAAAAAAAAAACCCTTCACTCAGTGCATTTGAGCCCATTGAAATTAACTTGTCAAAATTTCTTCAAAGTGATTAGTTACTTAATTAAAATTTGAAAACGCATACAAATTTGTAATCTGTGTATACCACAATTATTGTTCTTTTCTGACTTCCTTACAGAGTGTGGTGACTGAAATGAAAATGTTCTCCTTAGACGTAGATGTTTGAAATCTTGTTCTCCATTGGTGGTGCAGCTCAGGAGAAGTGGTCTTCTTGAAGTGGCGCTTCTTGTCACTAGCGCCATGCCTTGAGAGTTTAACGACCTGTGACATTTTGAATGTATCCCTCTGGTTTCTGCTTCTGGTTGCCGATGTGACCTCTCAGCCTCCTGTTCCAGATGCCTTGTCTGCCTCCCGCAGCCACAATTCCCTGTCATCATAAAGTCTTACACTTCTGAAACGGTTAGCCCAAATAAAGTCTTTTATAAACTGCCTTCGTCATGGTGCCTTATCACAGCAAGAGGACAGTAACTAACATGGGAAGTACCTGCACGATGCTGAGTAACTTTACAGCAGAAACGACACATCTATAAGGAGAATGAAACGGATTACCCACTTGTGTCTTAGTGTTCTGTCATGTGTAGACCTACCTGAAAAGAATTCTCCTGGCTTGTATTTTGGGTAAGGGAGCACAGGACGAGTTTTCTTAGAAGTTCAAACTACTCTTACAATAAGGTAACTTAACATTCAAATATATTAATTAGGATGACATTCTGTTTAGAGACAGTCTATTAAGAAGTATTTCTGGACCCGAGGAGGGGTGTGCGCCCGAGAACAGTACTAAGGCTTGGGNCGGCATTCGGGGCCTTTTCCCGCCCGAGGAGAGGTGTCTGCCCAGAAGCGGTCCCCCAGGTCTGAACCGGAAGGTGAGCCATCTTTGCTCCAGTGCACTGCC
>NC_034608.1:80281774-80284466 GCF_900095145.1 Mus pahari | reverse complement strand
GTGGGTAGGGGAACAGAGGTGGGGGGAGGGGTATGGGAAACTTTCGGGATAGCATTTGAAATGTAAATAAAGAAAATAATAATAATAAAAAAAGTATTTCTGTTACTTTTACTCAATTTCTAATAATTATATTAATATAGTAACATACAGAAGATAATCTGTTTTTATAAATATATTTCCATTTATTCTTGGCTATCCACACACCAAATATAATTACATAAGTATCCTAATTAACTGTCTTCTTAATATAATACCTGAAACTATTTAACTTGTTATCATACAAGCCAAAGCCTATTAAGTCATTTTCATTTCACACCAGATACATTGTTGGTAATAGTCAGCGCCCAAATCTATGAGCATGTATTCATATCAGTGAAAATATTTAGAGTATATACAAACATATCTAAATTTCTAATAACTATATACATAAGTGCCTTTCCCCATAGTCGCTCAACTTGTTTAACTCTCAGTCATAAACAAAATAGGCAAGGCCCAAAACCTAAAGTATTTTTCTCTGAATGAGGCAAAATTGATCTGAGACTAGGAATTTGAGATCTACTGTCCCTCAGAAGTTTCAACCATACTAGCTTATCTACCGAAAGGCATAAAGTGTTATCTAATTCCAGCCACAGACACAAGTCTAAAAAGAATTATATTTTGCTTCTATTTATCATAGGCAATCAAGAACTATCAAATGAGCAAGCAATGCCTTGAATATAAGAACTTAATTCCAATGTATTTTTAAAAAAGAAACAAAATCAAAGGGACAGCAATGAATGTAAATAGATCAGTGCCTCCAGCTCACATGGTAACACAGCAGCAGAGTGTACACGTAAACCAAGAACAGCAGGCTTGACTAGGTGTAGGGGAGACTAGAATTGAAAATTTAAACTGCTGTTTATGGAAATTCAATTAAATAATTAAAAGATAACAAAGAAGGAAGACAGTGTTGAAACAGACAAAAGTAATTATATTTGTGTATTTCTTGATTTACCAAAATTCAAAATGACAAAAGGTAAGTTTTAAAATACCCACATAAGTGAAGGAAGCTTTAGTCTGATTCCAGAAGTTATAGAGAAATAAAAAAGAAGGTGTAAACAAGAAAATTGAGGGATTATAAAATTAATTCTCAGAAATAAAAGAACCTGGGCTTTGTATTTGTCTACTAAACAAACAGCAAAAACTAAACAAGCATGCTAAGAAATAGAAAATGCATGGTTATGTAACTTCAGAGCCCTAATAAGGAAGCACTTTGAAATGTTTACACAGAAGGAATAAAGCATTTATGTGTGGAACACATTTTAAGTGCCATAGTAATGCAAAACTTATCAGAGACACTGAATGTTAAAGAAAAGAAAACAAACGTCCCAAGGAAAGATCACTTTAAATGTGCATCGTTTCAGTACTGTGAACCAATGTAAAAGCAGAAAAGAAAAATTTCAAAACACTAAGATGTAAGCTTCATTTTTATTTCTTAATAAGTTACACTGAAAACAGAGAAGTGTTAGAATATGAATTGTTTCCCTCAAAGAAGTATGTGTTGATGATTTGGGCCCCAGCTAGTGGAGCAAGCTTGAGAGTCTCTGAAAAGCTTTGAGGTGATACTGAGTTGGAAGCCGTAGCTCCTGGGGATGAGTCCCTGGGGTATTTGTCTCCAGCTTCTCTCTTCCTTTCTCTGTGTCCCGACTACCACAAAGTAAAGAGGTTCTCCCACACCACACATTTACTTGTGCTAGCAAGAACTTCTGCCTAATGTAAAACCAAGCATCCCTGGACTGAACCATCCAAAACCAAGAGTCAAATAAATCTTGCCTCTCTTAAGTTGTTGCTGTCATGTATTTAGTTGTGAAGACAAGGAAAGCTAGTAATACAAGATGTCAGTCAAGAAAAGAACAGGTCTTTAATCTCACAAACAGTGGATCTAGTTAAACAATCCATGAATAGTATACACAAACATACATACATACATACACACACACACACACACACACACACACACACACACACTGCAAACAGGAGACTCTCTGAATCTAATCTCTAATGGAGTGCTAACCCAAAGTAAGGGAGGTAAACGGAATATAGGTGACAATCATGGGAACAGAGCAATGTCATTACAGCACACCGTAAAGCAACTGGTAGTATAGAGAATAACAGACAATACCCAGGAGCTGTGTATCTAACAAGATGCAAATACCAAAAGTAAAACAAGTATTTTTTCACATTTTTCAGGTTTCTTTTTTCCTTTTGTTAAAACTAGATTTTTTTTCTCATATAAAATATCCTAAATACAGTTACAGCCCATCTTCCTTCCTACCTGGATCCATCCCTTTCTGTCTCTCATTAGAAAACAAACAAGGTTCTAAAGAATGATGATATAATGTAATAAGATAAAACAAAAACTAACACATTGGGATAGGACAAAACAAACAGAAGGAAAACAACCCCTCCCCCCCAAAAAAAGCACAAGGAACAGATATAAATACAGAGACCCAGTGATTAGCATACTTTGCAATTCTATAAAAAACAAAACTGGAAACCACAGTAAATATGCAAAACCTGTAAAGTAAAAAGATAGATTAGATAGGTAGATAAATAGGTAAAGAGATAGAGATATGAGATAGATAGACAGATAGATAGATAGATAGATAGATTGATAGATAGATAGATAGATAGACAGACAGACAGACAGACA
>NC_034608.1:80273772-80281454 GCF_900095145.1 Mus pahari | reverse complement strand
CAGAGGCAGGTGGATTTCTGAGTTCGAGGCCAGCCTGGTCTACAGAGTGAGTTCCAGGACAGCCAGGACTACCCAGAGAAACCCTGTCTCGAAAAACCAAAAAAAAAAAAAAAAAAAGGTAGTTTGTTTCCCTAGTGAGACTCCCTTAGAGAAAACTAAGTTTTCAATAGCAAGTGTTTATCAATTAGATTTAGTTTCTGTCTTAGGGAGAGGGGCCTGCATCCACTTCTCCTTTTAGCCATATTATCCCTTCTGGTCTTAAACATGATATGATGCCTCAGACTTTGTGAGTTCATATGTGCAAGGATCCTGTTGATGTAAAGACCTTATTTCCTTTGTGTCCTCCATCCCTCTGACTCTTGCACACTACATTCTGTCTCTTCTTCAGGCCCCCCCTGAAGCTTAAGGGGATGGATTTGATGGACACATCCCATTTTGAGCTGAGTGATCCAAGGTCTTATTCTCTGCCTAATGTCTGATTGTGAGCCTCTGAATGCAGGCAGGACATCACTATAGATTAAAATGTTTGTAGCTTGGTTGGTGTTTGTTTCTCTTTTGGTAGCTTTTGGGGAACCTTCTTGTATCAAAGACACTAGCACATAGGGAGTGTAGTTCTAGGTAAACATCAGGTCAAGATGTTGTTTTCAGCAATGAGACCCTGCTTTCAGTTTTTGGGGGGACAGCAACTTATAGTCTTAGCAAGAACCTGGTTGTTGATAAGTTCCCATTGGCCAACAACTAAACTATGTGTAACCCAACAACAGTACTGGAAGCATCATTTTGTGACAAAGGATTCCCAGTTGGCACCCTGTCTCACCTATTATTTGATGATGTCATTTAGATTGCCTTCATATATGTATATATTTCAGGAACCTCTTGCTGTATTAGGTTTCCATACTAGCCCTCAAATATCCAATAATATTCGTGTCTCTCACCATATTCCATCCCTTCTCCCCTTTTTCTTTCCCCCTCTCTACTTGATCCTCCCATCCCAGCCTCCCCAGCCCTGACTCATTCATAACTGAGTAGTCTAAAAATGTGAGAATTTCTAGCTCCATGGCTTAAAGCAAATAATCAATTTCAGTATGGTCATTTCCCAGAAGAAGGCATATAAACCAGAACTTGGGAGAGAGTAAACAACTGAAAAGATGTTGATGAAGTATTCATAGTTTTAGTTAGAAAGATTATGACCTTGAGATCTATAATAAAGTAAAATATAATGACTATAGTCAATAGGAACATACTGCATACTTAAAAATCTGAATGTAAACTTTCAGTGTTTCATCATATACAAAACTGTATGTAAAGCAATGAATGTGCTAATTAGATTAATTAGCCAGTCCACAATTTGTGCATATATGTGTATGTATTACACTAAATATGTATTACTTTACTTGTCAAAAACAAATGAATAAAGATATATAAGAGTCAATGAAAACATTTGGGGAAAAAAGCAGGACAGATAGAATAGATTTTATAATTCATTTTATATTTCACTATATATTTCATTATATCCATGAAAGTAACAGATGGGGTACAGAAAAGGAAAAGACACCTGAAATAGATTCTAGGAAGACCTTTCTTTGAGAAGGACTAGGCATTAGACCAGGAGGAAAAGGTCATGAAGGGTTCGACTATAAAGCTATTGAATATGAAAATGGTGTTAACTTGTCTCTACGTTTAAAATCAAGTCACAGACAACAAACCAGACAAGATGTTATGATGACCCATACTCTCTATGTAAGAGGTTGGGAAGGGAAAAGGGTGGATAATCAAGATTTCTAGAAAGAATGGAGCAAGGACCGAAGTTTGATTGCTCTGATATGCAGAGGTGACTCCTGAAGGTCTAGCTATTGGCAGAGTAGAGACATGTCTACAAAACCAAACCTCATCTGCTTTCCACATGAGTTCAGTAGTAACATGGACCTAATTCTTAATATATTGAGAAAGACAATGCAAAACAAATTAAGACATGATGTCTGCCTTTACTGAAATTTACTCAGCTATTAAAAATCATCACGGCATAGTTAAATCCACTTTATCCTACATAGAGAGACAGTAAAATGAGAACTCAAAAATCAGTGTTAGAATTTGGATTCTGAAACAGGTGAATGGTAAAATGAGGGCAGGAAGAGTCCCCTCAGCTTTTCTTTTTTTTCTTTTTTTTTTAAAATATCTTTTATTTGGTATTTTATTTCTTTACATTTCAAATGTTATCCCCTTTCCCAGTTTCCCCTCCAGAAACTCCCTATCCCATCTTCCCTCTCCCCATGTCTATGAGGGTGCTCCCCCACTGACTCACACAATCATTTCTCCCCATCTTGGCATTTCCGTACAATGGGGCATCAATCAAGTCTTCACAGGACCAAGGGCCTTTCCTCCCACTGATGCCCAACAAGGTCATCCTCTGCTACATATGCAGCTGAAGCCATGGGTCCCACCATGTGTACACTTTGGTTAGTAGTTTAGTCCCTGAGAGCTCTGGGGGTTCTGGTTGGTTGATATTGTTCTTCCAGTGGTATGCAAACCCCTTCAGCTACTTCAGTCCTTTAGCCAACTCCTTCATTGAGAAGCACATGCTCAGTCTAATGGTTAGCTATGATCATCCAGTTCTGTATTTGTCAGGCTGTGGGAGAACCTCTCAGGAGAGAGCTATATCAGGATCCTGTCATCAAGCACTTCTTGACACCCACAGTAGTGTCTAGGTTTGGTGTTTGTATATGAGATGGATCCCTAGGTGGGCAGTCTCTGGATGGCCTTTCTTTCAGTCTCTGTTCTACACTTTGTCTCTGTAATACCTCCCCTGAGTATTTTGTTCTACCTTCTAAGAAAGACTGAAGAATCCACATGTTGG
Source organism: Mus pahari (assembly GCF_900095145.1). Taxonomy (NCBI): domain Eukaryota; kingdom Metazoa; phylum Chordata; class Mammalia; order Rodentia; family Muridae; genus Mus; species Mus pahari. The sequence goes on along the minus strand of NC_034608.1, from coordinate 80,278,600 downwards.
TCTTCCTTATTCTTGAGCTTCATATGTTCTGTGAATTGTATCTTAAGTATTCTGGCTTTTGGGCTAATATCCACTTATCAGTAAGTATATACCATGTGTGTTCTTTTGTGAATGGGATGCTTCACTCAGGAAAATGTTTCCTAATACCAATCATTTGCCTAGGAAGTTCATAAATTCATTGTTTTTAGAAGCCGAATACTACTTCAATGTGTAAATGTACCACATTTTCTGTATCCATTCCTCTATTGAGGGACATCTGGGTTCTTTCCAGCTTCTGGCTATTATACATAAGGCTGCTATGAACATAGTGGAGCATGTGTCTTTATTACCAGTTGGGCCATCTTTTGGGTATACTCCCAGGAGTGGTATAGCTGGGTCCTCAGGTAGTACTATGTCCAATTTTCCAAGGAACTGCCAAACTGATTTCCAGAATGAATATACTAGCTTGCAATCCCACCAACAATGGAGGAGTGTTCCTCATTCTGTGCACCCTCACCAGCATCTGTTGTCACCTGAGTTTTGTATCTTAGCCATTCTGACTGATGTGAGGTTGAATCTCAGGGATCTTTTGATCTTCATTTCCCTGATAACTAAGGGTGTTGAATACTTCTTTAGATGCTTCTATTCCACATATGAGAATTCTTTGTTTAACTCTGTACCCGATTTTAACAGGATTACTTGGTTATTGGGAGTCTAACTATTGAGTTCTTGGTATATATTGGACCTTAGCCCTGTATCAGATATGGGTTTGGTAAAGATCTTTTCCCAATCTGTTACTTGTCTTTTTTCTATTGACAATGTCCTTTGCCTTGTAATTTTATAGGGTCCCATTTGTCGATTTTTGATCTTAGAGCACTGGTGTTCTGTTCAGGAAAATATCCCCCATGCCTATGTTTTCCAGGTTCTTCCCCACTTTCTCCTGTATAAACTTCAATGTATCTGATTTTATGTAGAGGTCCTTGATCCACTTGAACTTAAGCTTTGTATGAGGAGATAAGAATGGGTTAACTTGCATTTTTTTCCATGTTGACCCAGTTGAACCAGCACCATTTGTTAAAAGTGCTGTCTTTTTTCTACTGAATAGCTTTATCTCCTTTGTCAAATATCAAATGACCATATGTGTGTGGGTTCATTTCTGGGTCTTCACTTCTATTTCATTGATCTTCCTACCCATCTCTGTACCACTACCATACAGTTTTTATAACTATTGCTCTGAAGTGCAGCTTGAATTCAGGGATGGTAATTCCCCCAGAAGTCCCTTTAATGTCGAGAACAGTTTTCACTAGCCTGAGTTTTTTGGTATTCAAAATTAATTTGAGAATTGCCTTTCTAACTCTGTGAAGAATTGAGTTGGAATTTTGATGGGGATGGCATAGAATCTGTAGATTGCTTTCAGTAACATGGCCATTTTTACTATATTAATCCTGCCAATCCATGAGCATTGGAGATTTTTCCATCTTCTGAGATCTTCTTCAATTTCATCCTTCAGAGACATTAAGTTCATGTCTCACAGATCTATCACTTGCTTGGTTAGAATCACACCAAGGCACTTTTTATTATTTGTGACTTTTGTAAAGGTTGTCATTTCCCTAATTTCTTTCTCAGCCTGGTTAACCTTTAAGTAGGGGGAAGGCTATAGATTTGTTTGAGTTAATTTTATATCCAGACACTGGATTTTCTGGTGGAATTTTTGGGTCACATAAGTATACAGTCATATCATGTGTAAATGATGATATTTTGACATTTTCCTTACCAATTTCTGTCCCTGTGTTGAATTTTGTCAACTGCTTTCTCAGCATCTAATAAAAAGATCATGTGATTTTTTTTTCCTTTGAGTTTGCTTATATAGTAGATTACATTAATGGATTTCCATATAATTAACTATCCTTGCATCCCTGGAATGAAGCCAACTTGATCANNATGGATGATCATTTTGATGTGTACTTGGATTCAGTTTGCAAGAATTTTATTGAGGATTTTTGCATCAATATTCATAAGTGAGATTGGTCTGAAGTTCCCTTTNTATTGAGGGACATCTGGGTTCTTTCCAGCTTCTGGCTATTATACATAAGGCTGCTATGAACATAGTGGAGCATGTGTCTTTATTACCAGTTGGGCCATCTTTTGGGTATACTCCCAGGAGTGGTATAGCTGGGTCCTCAGGTAGTACTATGTCCAATTTTCCAAGGAACTGCCAAACTGATTTCCAGAATGAATATACTAGCTTGCAATCCCACCAACAATGGAGGAGTGTTCCTCATTCTGTGCACCCTCACCAGCATCTGTTGTCACCTGAGTTTTGTATCTTAGCCATTCTGACTGATGTGAGGTTGAATCTCAGGGATCTTTTGATCTTCATTTCCCTGATAACTAAGGGTGTTGAATACTTCTTTAGATGCTTCTATTCCACATATGAGAATTCTTTGTTTAACTCTGTACCCGATTTTAACAGGATTACTTGGTTATTGGGAGTCTAACTATTGAGTTCTTGGTATATATTGGACCTTAGCCCTGTATCAGATATGGGTTTGGTAAAGATCTTTTCCCAATCTGTTACTTGTCTTTTTTCTATTGACAATGTCCTTTGCCTTGTAATTTTATAGGGTCCCATTTGTCGATTTTTGATCTTAGAGCACTGGTGTTCTGTTCAGGAAAATATCCCCCATGCCTATGTTTTCCAGGTTCTTCCCCACTTTCTCCTGTATAAACTTCAATGTATCTGATTTTATGTAGAGGTCCTTGATCCACTTGAACTTAAGCTTTGTATGAGGAGATAAGAATGGGTTAACTTGCATTTTTTTCCATGTTGACCCAGTTGAACCAGCACCATTTGTTAAAAGTGCTGTCTTTTTTCTACTGAATAGCTTTATCTCCTTTGTCAAATATCAAATGACCATATGTGTGTGGGTTCATTTCTGGGTCTTCACTTCTATTTCATTGATCTTCCTACCCATCTCTGTACCACTACCATACAGTTTTTATAACTATTGCTCTGAAGTGCAGCTTGAATTCAGGGATGGTAATTCCCCCAGAAGTCCCTTTAATGTCGAGAACAGTTTTCACTAGCCTGAGTTTTTTGGTATTCAAAATTAATTTGAGAATTGCCTTTCTAACTCTGTGAAGAATTGAGTTGGAATTTTGATGGGGATGGCATAGAATCTGTAGATTGCTTTCAGTAACATGGCCATTTTTACTATATTAATCCTGCCAATCCATGAGCATTGGAGATTTTTCCATCTTCTGAGATCTTCTTCAATTTCATCCTTCAGAGACATTAAGTTCATGTCTCACAGATCTATCACTTGCTTGGTTAGAATCACACCAAGGCACTTTTTATTATTTGTGACTTTTGTAAAGGTTGTCATTTCCCTAATTTCTTTCTCAGCCTGGTTAACCTTTAAGTAGGGGGAAGGCTATAGATTTGTTTGAGTTAATTTTATATCCAGACACTGGATTTTCTGGTGGAATTTTTGGGTCACATAAGTATACAGTCATATCATGTGTAAATGATGATATTTTGACATTTTCCTTACCAATTTCTGTCCCTGTGTTGAATTTTGTCAACTGCTTTCTCAGCATCTAATAAAAAGATCATGTGATTTTTTTTTCCTTTGAGTTTGCTTATATAGTAGATTACATTAATGGATTTCCATATAATTAACTATCCTTGCATCCCTGGAATGAAGCCAACTTGATCACTATGGATGATCATTTTGATGTGTACTTGGATTCAGTTTGCAAGAATTTTATTGAGGATTTTTGCATCAATATTCATAAGTGAGATTGGTCTGAAGTTCCCTTTCTTTGTTGGGTCTTTGTGTGGTTTAGGTATACTTTGTGTTATTTCATAGAATAACTTGGGCAGAGTTACTTCTGTTTCTATCTTGTGAAATAGTTTGAAGAGTATTGATATTAGGTCTTCTTTGAAGGTCTGATAAACTTCTGCACTAAACTCATTTGAACCTGGGCTTTTTTTGGTTGGTAAACTTTTAATGTCTGCTTCTACTTCTTTAGGGATTATGGGACTTTTTAGATGGTTAATCTGATCCTGATTTAACTTTGGTACCAGTGTCTGTCTAGAAAATAGTATATTTTATCCAGATTTTTAAGTTTTGTTGAGTATAGGCTCTTGTAGTAGGATTTCATGATTTTTTTTGGATTTCCTCATTTTCTATTGTTATGCCTCTCTTTTCATTTCTGATTTTGTTAATTTGGATACTGTCTCTGTGCCCTCTGGTTAGTCTGGNTAAGGGTTTATCTATCNTGTTGATTTTCTCAAAGAACCAGNTCCTGGTTTGGTTGATTCTTTGTAGAGTTCTTTTTGTTTCTACTTGGTTGATTTCAGCCCTGAGTTTGATTATTTCCTACCATCTACTCCTCTTGGGTTTATTTGCTTCTTTTTGTTCTAGAGCTTTCAGATAGACTTTCAAGCTGCTAGTGTATGCTCTCTCCAGTTTTCTTTTGAAGGCACTCAGAGCTATGAGTTTTCCTCTTAGCACTGTTTTCATGTGCCCTATAACTTTGGTTATGTTATGCCTTTATTTTCATTAAATTCTAAAGAGTCTTTAATTTCTGTTTTTAATTTCTTTCTTTACCAAGTTATCACTGAGTAAAGCATTCTTCAGCCTCCATGTGTATGTGGGCTTTCTTTTGTTTTTGCTGCTATTGAAAGTCAGCCTTAGTCCAGGGTGCACGGGATTATTTCAGTATTTGTATGTGTTGAGGCCTGTTTTGTGTCTGATTATGTGGTCTATTTTTGAGTTGGTACCATGAGGTGCTGAGAAGAAGTCATATTCTTTTGTTTTAGGATGAAATGTTCTATACATAT